>NW_005187626.1:598885-601314 GCF_000239375.1 Pundamilia nyererei | reverse complement strand
TTCAAATATATATCGTGATAAATATTTTTGGCCATATCGCCCTGCTCTACGTGTAGGTATGAGTGTGTGTGAATGTGGGTGTGTGTATGTATGTGTGGGTCAAGATGTGGCCCTGTGAACGCCTCCTTAAAAAGCCGGTGCCAGGAGTCCAGCGGTCCCCCTAAACAAAGGGCTCTTATACTTAAACAGATACAGAGTAGGTGTCCTCCTATACCATCAATCAGAAAGAGAAGGTACGACCTCGCTCATGACCTTAGGATGTGCGTGTGCCAGAACACTCTGGAAGGCTCACAGAGTCTTTGCAGACTACTGAGGATCAGACCTCTATCATTATACAATTGATTATATATTTCTAAGCATAAATGACAATCCATCAATATAAACCTAACACTGTGAAACAGTAAAATCAGCTGATCGTTACATCAAAAATGAGATCTGGAGTTTGATTGGCTCGGCCACGACAGGTGAGGCCTTTGTGGACAGGTGACCTCAAATCAAAGCTGTAGTTTTTTCTCGTGCAGCTTTAACAGAACCAGGAAGTGCGCCCAGCACACCTGACACATCACATCAGAGGTTCTGTGACATCATCACTGTGATGTCGACTACTTTATTATATATTATATTCTAAGAATATTTCTTCAAACGGAGACGCTGCGACCAGCGGCGGCGTTTAATGTGAGACGTGTTCAACTTGTGTCCAGACTACACCTGACTTCCTGCTGCGCTCGGTACCTGAGTTTGAAGACGTGTTTCTTCTTCTTGTAGTCCGAGGCGATGTCACACGTGGCGTCCTTCAGGCTGATGGGGAGCTCGTTGTGGTACGGCACGCCCTGGCTCGCCGCCTTGCCGTCCTTGTAGAAACCCATTTCTTTGTTGTTGATGATGCAGTACACGTTGTGCCACGACCTGCGAATCACACAGCAGTGGGGTCAGGTGACGGGTCAGGTGACGTAGCTGCGTGCGAGGCACTTCCTGTGGGGCGTGGAGCTCACCTGTTGGAAGCCTTCTTGTTGTGGCCCTCCCACTCGTGTTTGCGGTGCAGCAGTCCCTCCTGGGGCGAGCTGGAGTCCCGGTTCTTGGTGGGCAGTGTGGTCGACTGACTTTTAACCTTCCTGCCAGAGGTGGGCGAGGGGGCGGGGCTCGGCTCTTTGGAGCTCCGCTCACCAACACCGTTCACCAGCTCTCCGTCCTCCACGCCGTCCTGCACAGGTGGGGTTAAGCAGCAGCAGATTCAGTTTAACACCACAGAAGAAGAAATATTAGCTGTAAATACACTTTAAGAAGAAAACAAAGGTGAAGTGTGTGGCGTGCGCCACCGCCGGGGGCATAAAGGTTAAAGTTTACTGACCCTGGGAGAATCCTGGTCCGAGGGCGGTCCGTTCTGAGTGACGGCGCTGCAGAAACACACACACACACTCGTTATTGTCACGCTTTTACTTACGTGGCGAGCGTTACGACACATTTGCGGCGCTTTCACCTCTGCTGCGCCTCCTCCTGCTGAACTTCCACAGGCTCTGGAGATGGTGGCTTCCTCCTCCTCTCCTCCTCCTCCTGCTGCCTCCTCACATCCAGCAGTTCCAGCTGGAAGACACGTGTAAACATCACCATCATCATCATCACATTCCTCCTCACCACCCTATCCGGCCACCCCACCCTCACCGTAGTCAGTCTCTCCAGGGCGGAGAAGCGCTCCTCCCAGGTGGCGGCGGACTTCTCGAAGGCTTCGTGGCGTTTGATGAGCTTCTCGACCTCGTCCACGCTCTGGCCCAGCTCCCTGCTGGACAGGTAGGGCTCCTGGCCCAGCAGCCAGGCCTCGGCCACACCAGCGTCCCGAGAGAACTGGTGGACCTCCAGGACTGAGGAAGAGGAGGAGAGAGGAAGATTTTATGACTGAACTTATCAACGCGACTGCAGGCTCAACGTGTCATACAGAGGATGCAAGGTGAGAGGTGTGCAGGTGTTTCTACAGGAGTGTGACCTATCACGAGGCTCCACAGCAAAGCCTTTAAGCGTGGTCGTTTTCTGTCTTTGTGGCATCTTTGAGGTGGTTTTTGTATCTTTCTGGTCTTTTTGTATCTTTGTTGCTGTTTTTGTATCTTTCTGCTGTTTTTGTATCTTTCTGCTGTTTTTGTATCTTTCTGCTGTTTTTGTATCTTTCTGCTGTTTTTGTATCTTTGTTGCTGTTTTGGTATCTTTGTTGCTGTTTTGGTATCTTTCTGGTGTTTTCTGTCTTTGTGGTGTTTTTGTATCTTTCTGGTGTTTTCTGTCTTTCTGGTGTTTTTGTATCTTTGTTGCTGTTTTGGTATCTTTCTGGTGTTTTCTGTCTTTCTGGTGTTTTTGTATCTTTGTTGCTGTTTTTGTATCTTTCTGGTGTTTTTGTATCTTTCTGGTGTTTTCTGTCTTTGTGGTGTTTTTGTATCTTTCTGGTC
>NW_005187626.1:594976-598521 GCF_000239375.1 Pundamilia nyererei | reverse complement strand
TGGTGTTTTCTGTCTTTGTGGTGTTTTTGTATCTTTCTGGTGTTTTTGTATCTTTGTGGCTGTTCGTTCTGCTGTGTCTGTCTCACAAACTGCTGGTTGATGTTTTGCTCTTTGAGGATCAGTGAGAACAGTTCCTGCAGCTGTCAGGTGAAGACATCGTGCACACAGATGCAGACTCTAAGCTGTTCTCTGAGCGTAACTGAAGCGTGTCCTGATTGGTCAGTCGGGTTCGTTAAAGGAGGGCAAGAGCCTGGGGAGTCTTCATCAGTGCTGACTCATCACTGTAGTACCCTGCAGTGATGAGTCAGCACTGACCTCTGACCTTTCAGCCTCTTGATCATCATTTTAATTGGATGTTTCATGTGGACGGTAAACAGGAAGTAAGCCTTACTCAGTCGCAGCCACTCCCATCGGTCCTCCCACTTGTCAATCATCTCCTTCCTCTTGTCGGTGAGCTGCAGCAGCCTCTCTTTAATCTGGAAAATATTTTCAGCTCCTTTCAGTCTCAGCTTTATTTATAGACTTTACAGACTGCAGTTCAACCCTGATTTTATTTGCCTCTGTCGTGCCTGTTTGGCTGTTTGACTTTGGTGACCCAGGTGTGTTTGTCCTAGTAAAGGTGAGGCTTTCAAAATAAGAGCACTGCACCATTAAAACCCAAAACAACCGGGCATTGCTCCCTGTGACCAGTGGATGAAACGTCTGCCCATGGCTGTACACAGACCAGGGTTTATTATTTTTGGATTCTTTTCATTTTCCAAATTTCATCATTACTTTAACTTTAACAATTCTTTTGTTGGTCATTAAACTTTCTTTTCTTGATTCAGCACCTTTTTCCTTCTCTTCTCTCAGTCTGTGTTTCAGCTCGTCAGCTGACAATCACCTGAGCGGCCATCAGTGTCTCAGCTCACCTCCTCTGAAGCGTAGTGCTTCCTGGCCAGCAAAGCCTTCCCGAGCTCGATGCAGGCCGTGAAGCTGTCGTTGCGGGCGTCGATCTCCGCCTTGATACCCTGGTGGTTGTTCATCAACAGCTCCACTGACGAAACGTCTCTGGACACACAAACGTCTTTGTTAGCGAGGCCGCCGTGAGGCGAGGATCCACCATTGTGCAGCACACGGACCTACCTGGGGTTCTCCTGGGCCTCGATGAGCCGGATCACGTCATCCATCCACAGCATCAGGTCTCGGACCATGCTGAAGAACCGAAACTTGTCCCCGGTGTCGAGGAGGCGGAGCCGGCGTCCGTCACACGCCTCCAGCAGACTCCGCCACACCTCCAGCACCTCGCTTTCCCTGCGTTGGATATCGTCCGCTTTGTCTCCGGCGTACGCCGACTGCAGGCGCCCCGCATCCTCCTGCAGCTGCCTCACCTGCAACACAGGGTCAAAGGTCATAACACGGAAACGTGACCTGTGTGGGAGTTTACACGTCTGGTAATTCTTAAGTCACGTGACCTTTAAACGGCTGATCAGCTGAACAGGAAGCTGTGGCTGGTTTCTGGCTGGAAATAACGTGCTCAGAGAGCCCGGCGCTCTCAGAACGCCGAGCTCTGTCTGCACACCTCAGATACAACCCCCCCCCCCAAAAAGCTGTGCCCAAGTGACTCCCAATAAAACCAGTGTCCCCACACTGACCTGTGTTCCCAGGGCCTGGATGTCGTGTTCAAAGGTGGTGTGCATCCTCTGCAGCGTCTCCACAGTGTTCTGGTCCCGGCCCACTTCCTCCGGAAGCTTCTTCTGCTTGTCCAGGATGCGTGCCAGGATCTCCTTGGCGTCGTGGTAGAACTTGTGGAGCTCGAAGGAGGCGGCGAGGATCTGCGTCCTGGTGTCGATGAGCTCCAGCAGGTCGGCCCAGGCCTCGTTTAGCCCGTCCTTCCACTCCGCCACCGTGGCCGCATCGCTGTGCCCGGCGTTGATCAGCTCGTCTGCCAGCCGGTTCACGGCGTCCACGCGCTCCTGTCCGATGTTCCCGGTGTCCCGGGCAAACTCCCGGAAACGTTCCTGCAGCATCTGAGCAGCGGGCAGGGGCCATAGGTCAGTATGTAATACTTGACAGAGTACACTCAGAGGAAGTACAATCGGTACGCACGGTGACATGCTCGTAGTCCTGTCCTAGCTCGTGTGACCCGGCCACCACCTCGCGCTCGGCGATCCACTGCTCGAGGTCGTCCACCTCTCGATTCAGCTGGAAGAGGCGGAGCCTCTCATCCAGTTTGCCCCGCCTCTCCTCCGACAAGTCCTTCAAGCCGGCGTAGAGCTTATCCACCTGAGACTGACGCATGCTGATCCGCTCGCTGACACACACACACACACACACACACACACAGAGTTAGTGGGTAAACTACTCACACTGATGTAGCGACAGACAGGAAGCGTCGCAGCTGGCTTCCTGATGTTGTCTGACTGCTTCCTGTCATGTGATGCAGGTGTGATGTCACTAAAAGCGGCTCACCTCTCCGGGTGTCCGTTGGCCACCAGCCCTCTGCTGGTCTTGGACAGCTGGTGGACGGCCTCGGCGTAGTCCTCCACCGCCTGCTCCATGATCTGATGCTTTTTCAGCATGGTGACGGCGCTCTGCTCGTCCTGATTGTAGCAAACAGTCGTCACGGTAATGATTTTGCTCTCACCCTTCTAATGTGAGTGTTTAATTTAGTTGACTTTCACAGGAAGCTGTGTATGATGTAAGCCCCGCCCACTCACCTTGGCCTTCTCCTCTGACATCATGTAGAGCTCCTGCTCGCTCATCCAGGCCTCGGCCTCGGCGGCGTCGAAGTAGTACTGCTGGGCTTTGTGCGCTTCCTCCAGCCGGCCGTGCCGACGCTCCACCTCCTCCATCAGCCGCTTCCACAGATGCTGCAGGTCGGCCAGGCGGATCGCATCCCCGTTGGAGGACTCCTCCTTCAGGAGGCTCTGGCTGCGCTCCAGGATGTCATCGATGCGGGGCTGATGGCCCAGGATCTCCTTCTGCAGCGTCTGGGGATGTTCACGCCCACAGAGGTCAGACCGTCATCAGCAAACAGAGCATGCTGTGAGCGAGGCAAACATAGTCCTACCTGGTTCTTCTTGATGAGCAGCTGGACCGTCTGCAGGTTGTGGCCGTGGTCGGTGGACATGGCCACAGGGATCCTCTCCTGAACCCACAGCTGTAAAGGAGTGAGAGCACAGTGAGCGTGAGCGATGGCGCCCCTGAAAATATGGCGTGTGAACTTTACGTACAATCTCGTCCTCGACATCCCGGTTGAACTGGTGAACCTCTCTGGACTCAACCAGGAAGTTCCTGCGACGTCGCAGCGGCTCCAGCAGCTCCTGAAACTTATTTTCCACCACCTGCCTCCGCCCGTCCACCTCGTCCGTGTCCTTCACCTCCTGCCCCAGAGCCTTCACCTGGCTCTGGAGCTCCACCACCTCTCTCTGTCGCACCTCCACCTGGTTCTCCAGCATCTGCAAGCATAGAGGCACAGCTGTCAGACCACTGCAGTTCAACTGCAGCTGCACAACATCTGTGATATGTTACAGCTGTGTTACTGTTGTGGTGTTACAGGTGTG
>NW_005187626.1:577407-592788 GCF_000239375.1 Pundamilia nyererei | reverse complement strand
CAAACAGCTGAACATGAGAGGTTTTTGGACAAAGTTTGTGTTCTCCATTCTTTAAGCACCGGCACCGTTTCAAAAGTACCGATTTGGCACCGGTATCGGATAAAACCTAAACGATACCCATCCCTATGTGTTACTGTTGTGGTGTTACAGGTGTGGTGTTGCAGGTGTGGTGTTGCAGGTGTCATAGCTGTATATATGAGTAAAATCAAACCTCACATTGAGCTGTCCACCTGTCTGTTCTGCATTCAGGTGAGTGGAGGACGTACCTGCTGCTTTTTCAGCAAGATGTTGACGGACGTCAGGTCTTTGCCGTAGTCGTCGGACTGGATCTGGCCCTCGAGGCCGGCCAACCACTTGTCGAGGTCGGCGCAGCTCTGAGTGAACAGCTCGGCCTTGTTGGCGTCAAACAGACACTGAGCTTTGGTCTGCGTGGTGGACTCGAGCTCCTCCCACATGGTGTGGAGTGCCGACAGCTTCTCCTTCACCACCGCCTCAGTTTCCGGCTTCTCCGACACCAGGAGCGTGCCATCCTGAGGTCAGGACACACTTGGGTCAGGTTAAAGGTCACTGGGGGTCTCATTTATATGATGAAATGTTTAATTTGTATATTTTAGGCTCAGTTTTGCACCGTCGGTCAAGCGTTAGCATGTGTTTTAGTAGCTTCTCTTGCAGCGAGCTCAGAGAACACCTGCCTGAGGCAAACACGGGCATAAAGTTGCAGCTCGTGAGTCGTGCATGCTCTCGTTTATCTTTTGAGTGAGCGGAGTGACTGCTGATTGGCTGCCCTGCTCAGGCGAACGGCGGTACCTTCTCGATCTTGTCCAGCCACTCTTTGTTGGACTGCAGCTCGGCCATGAAGGCCTGGTGCTTCAACCACTTGCTGTGCAGGTTTCTGGCCTCGTCGTAGCTCATGTCCTGAGCCGTGAGCATCTTCTCATTGATCCACAGAGACAGCTGCAGCAAACAGAACAGAACACAGTGTTACGCAGGCGATGATATCACAGGACGCCGTCTGAACCACAGCGCTGCGCTTGTCGACGACGCCCCTGCTTCAGCGAGTGCGTTTTGCCTTTGGCGTCTAAAGCACGGCTTCGTATCAGAGACTGACCTCCTGGCAGTCTTGCAGGAATTTCTGCAGGTCTCGGTTGTCCTTCAACCTCATCAGCAGCTCCACCGCAGCCTCCCTGTTCTTCTTGTGCCTGAAACACAACAAAAAACCCAGATAAGATCGACCTTCACACACTCACCAAACCCAACATTTAGAGATTCAGAAACAGCAGCCGGAGCCGGGGTCACGATGACAGCTATGGTTTGACGTGCTGTTTATGTTCCACAGCTGCTTTCTCATTAGTCTAGTGGATTTTGTTCATCTGGCGTCTTCAGTGAAAACTTGAAAACCGAAGACTGACTCCAGACTGAAGAAGTCACTTGGATGAGTGACAAAATGGAAAGAACACACATTGATTCCCTTCATCACACTGACGGATCCTGCACAACTGGAAAGGCTGAAGGTCAGGGTGGCACCTACACCTTCCCGTGGAATCACGGGAATGTACCGACTACGTCTGCTGAGGAGAACGCGAGAAAGGTTCTTCTGCAGCGAACGAACATGCTGTGAAGCTTTGGCGAACCTGTCGTCGATGGAGGTAACTTTCTCATGGATTCGATCGCCGTTGATGTTCCCGTCGCTGGCCAACCGCCTACCGGCCTCAACCACGCCGTTAATCTTGTCCTCGTTGGCGTCCATCGTGGTCATGAAGTCCTCTTGCTTCTTGATGGCAGCCTCGGCCCCCTCCAGGGTCGTGGGCATCTCTGTGTGAGCCAGGACGTACTCCTGCGGGGCAGACACAGAGAAATGGCGAGTTTTTAAAGCACAGGCAGGAGCAGAAAGGGGAGGAGGTGTTAATCGGGCATTTACCTGGCTGTTGAGGAAAGCCTCCGCCTGCTTGGTATCCCGAAGGAACAGCTGGTAGGCGTGGGACTGCGACAGCAGGTTCTGCCGATTCTCCCACATCTTGTGCAGTTCGTTCCAGCCGGTGTCGAGCGCCTGCAGCCGTTGTCGCAGGAACATGTACTGAGCGTCCGTCTGGCCCTGTGTCACCATCTCGCCCATGTCCCGCATCTTCTGATAGTCCTCCTCGTAGTTCTGGATCTCATTCTTGATGCCTTCATGTTGGGCCATCAGCTTCTCTGCTTCGGCAAGCGTGTTGGGCATGTCCTCTGAGGCGATGGCGGTCTGAGTGCGAGATAACCACGACTGGAAGTCGTCCAGCTCACGTAAGAACTGCTGCAGTTTCCTGGCTTCACCCAGAGACTCCTCTCGGTTCTTTAGCGTGTTCTTCATTTCCTCCCATACGGCTGTGATCTCGGCCAGACGGCCCGTAATGGCGTTGGCCTGATCGGGGTGCTCTTCTGCCAGCCTCCGGGCTTCGCCGTGCATTTCACTGAGCTTGTCCTCGATGGCGGCCAGGTCACGCTCCATGCCGGTCAGTTTGCGCTGCAGGGCCATGACCCCTGTGAGGTCATTGCCCAGCTCCTGGGTAGACTCGATGACTTTGGTCTTCTCTTTGATCCAGGACTTGGTCTCGTTGCAGTCGAGGTGGTAGTTCTGCACGCCCAGAGCTGAGTTCAGGGACTCCTTCTTACGGTCCACAAGCTCACGGAACAGGCTCCACCTGGAGGCAGAGCAGAGGGTTATCACGGCAGCTTCCACACCTGACTCTCACAGGTCAATGTTTTTGATTTTGTTATTCTTTGGTAGGAATCTCTGTACCTGATGGTCGGGTCATACCTGTTATTGAGTTTGTCCTGCTGGGTCTTAATGTCCTTCTCACTCGGGTGACCGCTGTGCATCAGCTGCCTGGCGATCTGGTTCACCACAGCGACACGAGACGCCTGGCTGTTCATCTCCGGCTCAAGACTCTCAAACCTGCCAGAACACATCATGCTTCAGTTCACGTGTTGCAGTGTATCACAGTACATTTGTATCATATCTATCTAATAATGGAGAGTCCTCTTCACACACTGAGGTTAGTTATGGAGTTCCACAGGGTTCAGTGCTAGGACCAGTTCAGTCCTTCAACGCACATATTAAACAAATATGTAAGACTGCGTTCTTCCATTTGTGCAACATCTCTAAAGTTAGAAATATCCTGTCTCAGAGTGACGCTGAAAAACTAGTTCATGCATTTATTACTTCCAGGCTGGACGACTGTAATTCATTATTATCAGGAAGTCCTAAAAACTCCCTGAAAGCCTTCAGCTGATCCAAAACGCTGCAGCAAGAGTCCTGACAGGGACTAGAAAGAGAGCATATTTCTCCTGTTTTGGCTTCCCTTCATTGGCTTCCTGTTAAATCCAGAATTCAAAATCCTGCTCCTCACATACAAGGTCTTAAATAATCAGGCCCCATCTTATCTCAATGACCTTGTAGTACCATATCACCCTATTAGAGCACTTCGCTCTCGCTCTGCAGGCCTACTTGTTGTTCCTAGAGTATTTAAAAGTAGAATGGGAGGCAGAGCCTTCAGTTTGCTCTGAGGCAGTGCTGTGTAACTAATCCTACCTGTGCTGGTTAGATATGTGTGAAACCCAGAACACGACTAACTCAAGATGCTGGAGAGAATTTGGATGGAAACATCTTACTCGATTCTTTCTTACACCAAAAATCTAAAGTAAGCAGACTCAAGTTTGGAGCAGATGTGGTAACATGGAAGCTCGTCATACGCACGTGTTTGGGAGCCTGAAACTGCATCAATATGTTGGGCTATCAATTACCACACGATTTTAAAACTGTATATCTTGGGAATATTAGAGAGTATGTTATGTACGACGACTTGATAGCTGCAAAGAAAGCTACAACAAGAAATTGGTACAAACTGGATCCGCCTTCTTCAAAACACTGCTTAAATGTTGTTTTAGGGATCTATGCAATGGAAGAAATGACTTCTCAGATTAAAGGAAGATATTTTCGTTGTGGGAGAAGTGGACATTATACGGCACCAAGGAAAATTAATGAAGAACAAAACATTTAAGGTCTATAACTCTGTGTATCTATTGATGCATGCCTGTATAAAAGTATATAAGCTGGAGTGTGTATGCGGAGTAAAGGCAGGTGTGCATGTGGCAGTTGATTAGGATGGGCACCCACACCTTTTGTTGGCTTTAGTTCTGTTTGTTTGACTGTGTGCTTGTATGGTTATTTCGCCTGTAATGTAACATGTTTGTGTTTAAACTGCGACAACACTATCAATAAAAATTACAGCGTCAAAAACAAATCCCACCTGTGCTGTATGACCTCCAGGTCCTCCAGTTTTTCCGGGATCTCCATGCTGTTCAGCCACTGCTCCTTCTCATCGATCCAAACTTCGCAGGCATCGGCCTCGCTGAACATTTTGTAGCGGGACAAAGCGTCCTGAAGCGCCTGCTTCCTCAGCTTGGTGAGGTCGGCAACCTCCTTGTAGCGCTCCTCGATACAGGTCAGCCGACCGCGGACCTCCTCTGACTCCGCCTCCTCTTTTGGCAGACAGGCAACCTGCTCGTGGAGTGAGTCGATGACCGGTCTGTAGCTTGCCACCTCTGCCGCTGCATCTTTGTGCTTCCTGGCCAGCGCCTGGGTGGAGAACTCATCGTGGCCGGTCTCCCCGCTGGAGACGATGCGCAGGGCGTCCAGCATCCAGGCATCTACGTCATCAGCATCCGCCTGGAACTGGTGGAGGGCCAGAGCCTCCTCCAGCCTTTTCTTCCTCACCGCTGCCAGCTGCTCCAGCGCTGCCCACTGAGCCTGCAGGTCGGAAATTCGCTCTTGGATCTTCGTGGCACCGAAGTGTCCCGCCTTCACCATGGCCTGGCCCTCCGCAATGGTGTGCTGCAGGTGGCCGGCACGGCCGCTCATCTCGTCTTCCAGGGCTCGCTGCTGGCTGAGGAGACGCAGCGCCCCCGTCAGGTCCTTACCGTGCTCCAGAGAGGACAGGATCTGCTCCTTCTCACGGATCCAGCCTTCCTCCTCCGCCATCTCCCAGAAAAACTTCCAGAGACGGCGAGACTCCTCCAGACGGGCACGTCGCTCTGCGGCGAGCTGAGTCAGCTCCTGGTAGCAGAACTCAAGGTGGGCCACCCGGTCCTGGATGACCTGTGGGTCACAGGGCTTGTAGCCTGGACAGGAAGGAAGGGAAAATGTAAAAGTACACCTATCGGAGGAACAAGACTCCTCCTTATTAAATGGATAAAAATACTCAAGTTCAAATCAAACTCAGAGGCGAGGAAAGGCGCCTGCTGCTCACCGCTGTTGCTGGCAGAGTGCTTGTTGGCGTTGGCGGTGACCGCCTTCACCCTGTCGGCCTGGATGGCAATGTCTGCCTCCACCAAGGCGTGTTTCTGGAGCAGGTCCTCCACCCCCAGCAGATGCTTCCCATAATCCTGAGACAGCAGCAGCATCTAGAACCCAAAAGCAGACGATCACGTTTCTGCTCAGACACCTTCTCTGCGTCCCACCCCGAGTGCCGTGTTCGGGTACCTTCATCTCGTCCATCCAGTCCATGATGTAGAGCATCTCCTGAAAGACCCTCTGCAGGCCCAGGTTCATCTCCAGCCGCTGCCTGCGGGCCTTCAGCAGCTCCAGCAGATACTCCCACAGACGAATAACGTTGTCCTTCCGGGCTGCGATGCGTTTGATGTCATGGTAGCGCTCCGCCTCCAGCTCCTTTGCCACAGCAACCACAGCTTGGACACGCTCCTCGTATGCGGCGATGTCCGTTTCGATCGCCTCGTGCTTCTTGGTGGCGGCCTCGACGGCCTGAAGGTCGAAGCCAAAGTTATCCTGGAGACAGAGAAGAGACGGCGGCGTGTCATGAGATCACGAGTGAAGAAACGTGGGCAGGTCACATGATTTGCTGCGTCCTCCTACCTGTGACACCAGCCTCTGATTTTCGCTGAGCCAGGTCTCTCTCATGGCCGCCTTTCGATCAAAGCGCCTGGCCAACTGTTCCAGCTTCTCCTGACGAATCAGCTCCATCCTCAGAGCCAGCTCGCGCTCATGCTCCGCCTTCTCCAGCCGCTCCCAGGCCTGTCAGGATCACAAAGTCAGCATCAAATCCACGCAGCAGCATTTACAGCGTGTAAATGTAGTCTGTGTAGGAGTTGTTTTAACCCTTTAGAGCCGGTCGGAGCAGGCACGCTCGGTTTTGCGTAACTATTTTTAAATCCCGGTAGCACTGCAACCACGTAGCTAGCGCAATATTTTTTTTGCATTTGAAACCGGAGGAGTTGTACTTACCTCTGATGCCATCAGCTTGTCCTCGGTCACGGTTTCCTTCCACATACAGCTTTGCAAAAACTTCATAAAAAGCACTTGCAGCAACAAAAACATAATATTCCAGAAACAGGCTTTGCCGATCGATCAGCTGTTTGTAACACTTCCTACGTCTATCAGCGTGAACTATCGCAAGTCCGCCATGACCTGCCCAAAACCGGAAGTGACGTCATTTTGCGGAAATGTATTTTTTTACCATCGTGGCCTTATGAGCCTATACTTGTGTTTTTAAAAGTTATGTTTGACTTTATGCCTTTCTGTGTCGTTTCTGGGATGCTGAGGACTCATATTGCACTGCTGGAAATAGTTTATTTTGATGCATATGCGGCTTTTTTGCAAATTTGCATTATAATACTTATTTTCGTTTTTCCTGCAGTGTATGAAAATTGGTGTATTTCAAAAATAAAACTATGAAGACACTCAAAAACTAGTTTGTGCAACTTTTTTGTATTTACAGTTTTGAGGGATAAGCCTCTTAAATTTCTCTAACTAGAAATATATGTTAAAAAACAAAAACGATTTTCAATTTTTTTGTAGTTTATTGCAGTTTTTTGCAATTTATGTAATTACTATGCACTTAATGCAGACATATTATTACAATTTGGGCTATAATGGTTGTATTGATGTATATCACCTTGAAATGCTCCCAGAAATGGCTCCACAGCATGTAAACATATAATATAAGCTCTGGCGAACTTGGTTCTATGGTAGGTCTTAAAGGGTTAACGGAAACACAGAGTTTAACATCGCAGCAAACATCCGTCTGTACACAAGTCCACGCCGTCTTAGAAACGTCGTGTTTCTGTAACAAAAGCACATTTCACGTAACCGAAGCGGCTCCTCGGTTCGAGCCCGGGAGAAGACTCGAGCCCGGCCTCAGCACCGCCGGCTCCAAGCGAGATACAAACGTGCAGAGCGAGGTCAGGACTGAGTCACCTGGACCCGACCAGCAGAAACGCTCACAGCTGTTTTTCTAACAAACTGCTGGAAACGTTTCGTGCACGGGTCCTTCTGCCTTCACAAACTGCACGTTCTGGTTCTTATGAACGACTCTGGCGTCTTCCTGTCATGTTGTTCTGCACCATGAAGGAACTCTGCAGGTGTCAGACGAAGGCTCTTATTTCAATGCTCCGGACACCAGACGCACAGTTTTCAGCTAACACGATCAGAACGTGAGTTCCTCCTGAGATCAGGTTAACTCGTGTACTGATAAAACTCTCGGCCGTCACTCTCGATCATTTGGGGAAGACAAACCGACTACGTGCGCCCGACGCGAGCAGCAGGACGACAGCCCTGCTGGGATTCGGCTGCACAGCTGCAAACGCTGTGTGTAACTCGGGTTCACAGGAGACGAAACATATTGAGTCTGCGTTCTGCTGAGCGAGCGGCGGGACAGGGTCTGACCGACAGGTAAACGGCTTCGGAGCGGCTCCCACCTTGTTGATGTCAGAGATGAGCTTCCCCTCGCGGGGCATGTACACCTTCTGGTTGTTTGCCCTCATCTTGCTCTGGATGGTGAAGAGAAGGACCTCCAGGTTCCCCTTCTCTGTGAACCTGATGGGGACAGAGACCAGGTGAGAGCTCAGGTAGCGTTACTGGAGGCAGAGCGAAGGCGAGGCGCAGCGCTCTTACTTGGGGGGCTTCTCCACGGTGCGGTAGGTGTTGAAGGCTTGTAACTGCTGCTGGACTCCCGCCAGAGAGTTGGCGAACTTCCTGTTGTTGAGGATGATGATGGTCTGTTCAATCCACTCCAGCAGGTCTGAGGCCAGGGACTCGTATTTCTCGATCATCTTCTCCGTCTCGATGGCGTTGTCCAAAACCTGGAAGCAAAAACCAAGACAATGAGGCGCCGCCAGCGGAGTTCGTGACCTCTGAAAGAGAGTTTCAGTCGTGCCGACTCACCTTCCCGATACGTTTGCCCTCCACCTTCAGAGCCTTCATCTTGGAGAAATAGTGGTAATAGGTCACCACGTAGGTGATGACGGACTTCTCGTCGGGATGGTCCACGCTGATGTCTGCAGCACAAACAGAAGATTCAAATACAAACTGTTCAGGTGAACTGCTCAGGTAAACGTGCGGTCCCTACCCTCGGGGTCCAACAGCTTGGTGAGGCCCAGGTGATGCTCCGCCAGGTTGAAGGCGTTCTGCAGGTTGTAGTGAGCGTTGGATTTCTTCAGTTTGTCAAAATCGATCAAATCAGGCCTGAAAACACGAGAAACACAAAACTTTATTCACAGGGACGAGTCTCCGCATCATCACACCTGGACGACGGGGTTACCTGTGTTTGTGGATGAGCGCGTTGAAGGCCATGCCGTCCCTCCAGCTCGTGCTGAAGTTGTGGATGTTGACGTTGGGATACCTGAGGAAGAAGACAGGAAGCAGAGGTTAACCTGAGCTCGGCCTCACTGACACTACGCAGGTGCTGCAGGTGAGCCTCACCCCGCGGTCTTCATCTGACACCACAGCAGCAGGGCGTCTTTGGCCGATCGCTTCTCTTTGTTGTCTTCCGTCTCCACGCTGATGTCCTGAATCTGAGGGCAAGAGGAAGAACAGTAACACCTCCACCTGTCTGCCGTTTTTACCTGTGGCCCTGCAGGAATCTCCTGAGTCTGTGCTGTAACAGGTCACACCTGTGACGCGTGCTTACCTGGAAGCGGAGTATGATGGTCCAGATGAGGCCCAGCGTGAGCCGATGGTTTCCGTCCACGATGTCGTGGGAGCCCATGTTCTCCAGGTGAACCCGCTGCTCCTTCAGGAACTGCAGCGCCTTGTCCACGTTCTCCAGACAGTGGATCCGCATCCGCCCTTTGGTTGGCTTTGGCTGGAGGCGGAGGAGCAGAGAGTCAGGTGATCTACAGGTGTAGATCCAAAATCATGAACATCCTGTGAGGGCAGACTTTCACAATAAAAGCTGCAATAATCACACACTGAAGCAAGGATATGTGTCTGGTTCCCACTGACGTCTCCAAAATAACAGGAAGTGGAGACACCGTCTTGTCTTCCTGGCCCGGGAGGACGGCGAGGCGTTCCTGGCCTACAGGAAGTGGGAGGAAGCGCAGCAGCTGGACCACAGCCTTCCTTGAGGCCAACAAGTCCACCGTCTCAAACGGAAACAGGTTAATGTTTCAGAGGGAAAACAGGAAGTCAGGCACACCTGCTTGAACTCTGAGGTCACTTCCTGTGAGCTGCTGTACCCTCCAGGAGGTCATCAGGAGCACGAATGTGGACTTACTCTGATCGCACGTCAAATAAAGCATCGCTTTAAAAATCTCGGGAAGCTCATCCAGAAACTTATGTCACATGACCGACCGCTGTGACATCACATGACATCGTCTGACACACAGGAAACGTCCTCTGGAAATATCTGGGCAAAAGGGGCGGAGCACACTCAGAAGCATATGGGCTTAAATTGTGGTCATAAATGTTTTGTACTTGTAAATCAAATGCGTATTTGTGAACTGAAGTTTTGTAACCTTGTAAAAATAAATTTGTTAGAAAATTTTATGTTTGTGCATCTACAGATGAGACTTTGTGTTTTAAAAAATATTTACGCGAGTTACAAATGTTTCTGTAAAGGTCTGCTTACAGAGGAAAACACTACGTGTAAACTCTGCGCTCAGGTTCCCTGGATGTGGGAGAGTTTCAACTTACATGTACGAATTTTGACCCGATTTTTCTTCCTGTCAGCTGATTGGTTGATTGATTAACAATCCAATCAGAGAACAGATGGGTTTGGCTGTTGGAGGGGGGCTTTACGGAGCTGCAGGTCCTTGAAGGGTGATACAGTTTGAAGCTGGAGGATCGCTATATAAATATCTGATAGCAGTTAGGTCCCCTAACTTTCAGTAGCTGTTGAAAGGATAAAGTTGTGCTATATCAGTGGTTAGAAATAACATTATTACTTTAGGATTAGTTTAACACAAAGTCAGGGCTGACCCAGGACCATTGCTGTGAGTCACAGTGCGCAGCATAAAGGTCCTTTCACATCGGACGCAGGATGTGCTGCTAATGCTAACTGCTAACTAAAAGCCAAGGATCCAGAATTTGTTGCTGGCTGCTGGGCTCTGTGTGCAGCAGCTCTACCTGCACTAGATGCACCTGTCTTTTCTATCTCTGACTTTATGTCCTCTACAAGAGTTTCTGTTTTTTTTGCTGTTTCTTCAAATGTTCAATAAAAACATGTATGCTAATTCATAACCAGAAAGCTTTGTAAGTATCCCCACTAGTGAAGACTGTGTCATGTCCACAACACTGCCCCCCAGGGTCCACAGAGAAAGGTTCTGGAGGTCTCTGTCTAAGCACGTAGACCTGTGACACAAAATCACTGAACTCGGACACACACAGACTGTTTTCATGGTGATGAAGGAAAACACTGGGCTGGCATGTAAAAGGCATTTATTCTTCCAGTACCTGCAGCTCCGTAAAGCACCCCTCCAACAGCCAAACCCATCTGTGCTCTGATTGGATTGTTAAATTTGTGATTGAGGTGATATTGGCCAATCAGCTGACAGGAAGAAAAATCGGGTCAAAATTTGTACGTGTAAGTTGAAACTCTCCCACATCCAGGCAACCTGAGCGCATCTACTGATCTGTAGATGCACAAACATAAATCTTTCTAACAAATTTATTTTTACAAGGCTACAAAACTTCAGTTTAGTTCACAAACACGCATTTGATTTACAAGTACAAAACGTTTATGGCCACAATTTAAGCCCATAGAAGTGTCTCTCCTCCCTCATCTCGCTCTACAGGAGCTGCAGTACTGTTCGCAGTACTGCAGCACATCTGGTGTTGATTTTAGTGCAAGGACTGTTTATGTGTGTGTTTGTGTGTGTGTGTGTTACCAGTCTCTCCCCGGAGAGGACCTCGAGCAGTTTGATGAGCATGCGTCCGTCTCTCAGGTCCATGTACAGGTCGGTGATCCTGCAGGAGACTCTGGACAGGTGAGAGTTCACCCACTTAGTGAAGGTCTTCTTCTGCACCGCCTCCCGCTCATCTGTGCACGCACAACACACACACACACGTTTCAGTCTGGGCACCTGATCAGAGTTTTCATACTCTTATCAGGCACATAAGCCCCGCCCACCTGCTGTTTGTATTTGTATGTTCGGTGCATGTGAACACTGATGCAGCGACCTGCTCTAAACACACAGACAGGAAACAGCAACAGCTGTAATAATTATAATAAAGCAGCGACACCACACAGACGGCTGTCCAAAAGGGGGAGGAGCTAAAACAGGCTGATTCAGGCAAACACGTGAGCAGAACTGAGAGCAGCTGATCGCCTCTAACAGGTGGGGCTTCACGAGGATGGAAGTGGATGTGCGACTCAGCTCAAACCTTCAAAGTTAAATTCCTGTTGTCCCGCCTGTTTCCTGTTTGGTTACGCCGGCGATGCTGCGGCTCCGACGCTGCTGTTGGACCTGCAGACCTGACGCTGTCTCTGTGGAGACGCCGCGCTGCTGATAGCAACGGCGCCACTAGCCAACCACAGTGTTTGGTTCAGCGTCATGACTGGTTTCAGCCAGCAGGCCTAAACTGGTTACCACTGACACCAGGTGAGACCAGGTGGGCCTCTGTTTACTGTGCCACGCTCGTGCTTGTGTCTTTGCTAAACTCTTCTGGAAGTGTTTTATTATTTGTGTTACCAGCAGAATTATTCATTGCTCTGCTGCTTACATTTCCATGGAAACACCAGGAAGTTGGACTGAACCCCGTGCACCTGTGCTCCGGGCAGGTGTGACAGCCTGTGATGATGTCACTGAGCCCAGCAGTAAAAGTGAGCGCTTAAACTTTAACCAGGAGCAGGTCGAAGGTCGCCCAACATGCCCACAGACACCCAGGTGCGCCTGTAATCATGCCGCTTTAAAACAGCAGTGATGAGCTCTGTGGGCGGAGCTTTAGAACCCGAGCACCGAAGCGACTGGGTGATGGCTCCGTTTATTGTTCCACACAAATAAAGTTTATGCATCAAGACCTACGGCCTGCCAGCCTGGCTCCACGGCGCCCCCTGCAGCATGTTTCCTAAACCGTGTTCGTGCAGCACGGCGTTTCCGTGAAGGCAGTTCACAGGAAGTACTTATAGCCCAAATGCGCTCTGTCCAGTCTGGGTCCTGGCGCGGAGAGATCTGCACACCAACACTGCGTAAACATCCCAGCGCCTCCTAGTGGCAGCAGCAGAGCAACACCATGTGACAGAAACTGCTTAACATCCGTGAGATTTACATGCTGAAGCGATTCCACGCCACACAGGAACTCATACTGACACGTTTGTGCAGCAGCCAATAATACCGCAAAAGATCCGCATACACACAGGAAAGACATGGACGCGCAGCGAGGTCCGAGCTGCACGGCGAGTCTGCAGGTAAGAACATCCAAGACCTGTGCCCAATCCAGTTCCTTCAAGGACCCGCTGAAGGCCTCCCAACTGGGAACCACCACCCTGACCAGTTACATGAAACCGAACCCACGCCCTCTGCCGCCACGACCTCTGACCCTCGGCTCCTCCTCCTTACCTTGTAGCTGTTTGAAGCGACCCTCCAGCACGTTGTAGCTGAGCTGCTGCTCCTCCATCACGGTTAAGGACTAAGAAACCGATTTTAGCGACGCCGATCATAAACCACGAGCTCCGCCGCACGTCAGCCCACCGAGAGCGAAGTCATCGCTTCAGCCGTCGTTTCAGAAGTTTCAGAGCCCAAAATCAGGTTTTTGGTTTTTACTGACAGACAGGAACACCTGCCCTCATCATCGCAGTTTTAAAAAGCTGAACACAGGCTCGAGTCCACAAACCGAACCAGAGAACGCAGACTGTCAGCTGATCCTGAACGTGAGGACGGCGAGAGTGTGAAACGTCACTAAAACCCCGAGAAAAAACAGCCACGGCTCAAAAAAACAGCAAAAACTTCCTTTGAAGTGCGATCGGAGCGAGAGGGAAAACGCCCTCGTGTCCGCGAGAGGTGCAGTAATGAGAGTCCAGAGGTCGCCGTGACGGCCACAGGACGGTGAGCGACAGGGACTGCGTGTGTGTCTGCCCTGCCCTCGCTGCAGCTACACGCCGCTCATTCTTCTTTCCTGCTCAATGATCTGACTGATTGTCCTGTTTCCCTCCACACACACACACACACACAGACGCTCCCTATCCAAACACACTGTAAAAAGTGGATATCTATAATTTCCCAGCTTCAGCTGAACACTTGAATGTCACACGGATTCACGTAAAAGATCAAAGGCTGCTTCACCTGCAGACAGCAAACAGCAGGGGGCGCTGCAGGTGACCCAAACACATCAGAGGTACAAACATCTGCTTTAATGGAGGAGCTCATAGCTGCTGACCAACCAATCAGCTCCTGGCAGTGGGAGTGGACTTCCCACAGACCTTTCCAGCTGCACGCTGCACCTGTGCGTCCTGTGAGAAGAAGAATGCACTGATACCTGTGAGGCATCACATGATGACGTGAGAACAGATGAAGACCAGCCAGCACCTGCACACATCTAGTTACACACTGACAGCTGTGTAACCATGGCGACAGCCTGAGAGTAAAAACTGAAAATAAAGTTTCTACTTTTCATTTCCAGATTTCAGACACTCCCAGCTGTCCCAGCAGCTCGGCTGATGGCTCCCAGTTTGACTCCAGTTTCAGCTCAGACTTTTTACAGTGTGTTGGAATGTGTTGGCCAATGACGGTGCAGCCTCAGCATGATGTCATTAGGGTGTGAAGGGGTGGGGGCCGAGGAGGTGGGGGTGTTTCCCCTCATTGTTTCTTCACATTCCTGAACAAAGGACAGGAAGTGAGGAACAAACATCCTGTGCACACACACACATCCCTGCATGTCTATCTTTGTGAGGACCAGTGCTGCTCCAAACAGAATCCAAAGCTGTGACTACGACTCCCAAAGTGCATTTCACCAACAGAGCCTGGGAGCCAATCAGATTTAGCGCCTGCTGACATCACTCAGTCACCTGGAGTGCAGAGTCCTGCAGGAAATGAACCTGCGAGCATCTCAGCTGATGAAGAGCTCACAGTGAAGCAAGCCGAGATATGACATCAGCAGGGCGCCAGGTGTCCTTTCACAATAAAATACCTGAAGACAGAAGTAAAAAGGACTTTTGTCTGAAAACAAGACTCCTCCTCCAGCCTGCATGTAAACACAGTCATGTGACAGAGTCATGTGACAGGCCGGGCTCGTGACTCATTACTCAAACCCAGCAAGGACCACGAGGTTCAAACCCACCACCTCCACGCTGTGAGGCGACACTGCTGACCGCGGTGCGCCCGAGCCACCACACTCAGCACATGTCAGGTGTGCTCTCGTGGTTGCTCAGGTATGTTTCTTTGACATGTTCCACAGGATGCTTTGAGTCACAGCAGCACATCAACAGAAACACAGCTTACCTGCGCAGGTCTGTGCAGGTAAGCCGTCAGCGGTGGTGGATAACAACATTAATAAACGTTCTGATTCATATGAAACAGTTTCTTGTAAATCAGCTCTACGTATCGATCATCCATAATCACTAACAGATTTCAGCCTCCACAGACCGTCTGTTCACCAGAAGCGCTGCATCACTTCCTTCCTGCTGAGCTGTGAGGCGTGCCGATGGCGGCCGGGCTCCTACCTGCGAGCGCTTTGATGCGGGAGCGTTCGAAGAGGCGGGCCGAGCTGTTCTCGTTGTCCCAGTCGTCGTCCCAGCGGTTGTTCACCGTGTCGTTGCTGCCGCTGTACTGCTGCTGCAGCTCCATGCGGTCGTACTCGGCGGCCACCGTCGTCATCTTGACCTTTCACCTCTGACGCGCCTCGATGTCAGCGGGGACACGTCCACATCGACGGCTTCTGGCTGAAACCTGCGGAGCAGACAGGAAATGTGGGTCACAGAGAGGTCACAACCTGCGTCTCAGCGAGCGACCTTTGACCTAAAAACAGGAGTTTGCCTGAGCTTTCCTTGCCCTGACACACACACACAGACACACAGACACACACACACACACAGACACACAGGCACACACGCGCACACAGACACACACGCGCACACACAGACACACGGACACACAGACACAGACACACACACACACACA
>NW_005187626.1:566151-571000 GCF_000239375.1 Pundamilia nyererei | reverse complement strand
GTTATATCGTTATCGCAAATTTTCAAATATATATCGTGATAAATATTTTTGGCCATATCGCCCTGCTCTACTCACACTCTCTCTCCTTGACGGTGTGAGGCCGGATGTCCATCGTCCTCTGTCTCAGCGTGTTCTGTTGTTTGGTGGAGGTCATATGAACGAGAACAGCCTGTGTGAATGTCCTGCACCACAGAGGCGGGAATTTTAAAGCCGGAGAAACATTTGGGTCCGATTTACTGCCTCACAGAGACAAACAGAGTCCGTGCTGACAGCTGTGAACAGCAGCACTTTGGGCCTTATGCACGTGTTTGCTTCACTCCCAGGAGAGAATTTTAAACGTCGCTTCAAACTCTGTCACACACAGGTTACACTGTAACACTATAAACACATCAGCAGCTTATGGATGAACATCAGCTGCTCGGCCTCGGTTATTACGTCGACAGTTTTCATGGACAGTCGGATGGCCTGTCGCTGTGAATTATGGGATGGTGTTATCTCCTCTCCTTTCCTCAAGGATGCTTCGGTGTGTCCTACTCTAAAGGAAGCACTGAAGCTCCTTTCCTTGGTGTTTGGGGAGGTGGAACCGCTCCGATCATGGTCACGTCTCTCAGTGAGGAACCTTCCAGAGAAACTTTCAGAATGCGCCCTTTATGTAGTCAAACACTAAACACTCAGCAGCAGAGGATTGTGGGTAATGTAATGAGTCTGTGTGTGCCCTGCTCCCATTGGCTGCCTGAGTCAGCTGACTGGAGCAAATGGAATCAGAGTTATAGGCCTTAGCGGCGGCAGCAGCCATTACAGCACTCAGAGGAAGTCCCGAGGGACGCTAATGGACCCAATTTCCTGAAACAGCCCAGCCTGAGAGTCTGAGCGCAGAGGTCAGAGGTCAGGGACAGCTCTGCATCCGTAGTGTCAATAATCATCCCACACGGCGAGGTTGAGGACAAAGAGTCATATGTTAAAGACCAGAGAAGAAGAAACACAGCTGCCGTTAAACAAACAGGCACAGAAGAAGAAGCAGCTGAGAATAAAAACACACACCCTCGCAGCATTCCTGACAGGCACAGCTGTGGACACACCACATCTATCCCTCTGCCCCGTGGGGCCCTCCATGGGAGCAACAGGTGTGTGTCACCAGTCTGAGGCAGCAGCTGGCTCACGCCACGACGCTGCTCTGCCCAAGAAAGTGTCAAGAACGTCTCCACATTTTAGCTCCTCCTCCTCTGTTTTTTTAGTACGATGACATGACGACAGAGGAGCGACGACCGAAAACCACAGAAGAGTCTCCAAACCGAGCCTCCGACTCAGTGCTGCCCCCAGTGGGCCTCGCAGGTGCCGCAGAGCCCAAAAACTCGATTCAGCCACGCCGATCAGCCGTGACAGCGTGTGTATTTGTGATCAGTCGTCATTTATTAAAACTGATTTTATACGTAAGCTTCCTGCGTCTCCTCAGTGCTGAGGAGATGGAAGAGGAGGAATCCCTCACCCGCTCAGGTCTGACGCAGATCACCGGGTGATGCACGAGGCCGCGGCGAGCTGAAGTCAAAGTGATCACAGAACACTGAGGAGGCCACGCTTCACCTCACTGGCGTCTGCAGGTGTGTTTGTAAGCGAGCTCGCCGCTGCGCACGAGCAGGGAGGAGTTATTGGATTTACTCAGCACACAAACAGCCTCATTTCCTGGAGCGCCGACCCCGCCCGGCAACAGGAAACAGCTCGGCGCTCTCAGCAGGCGCACACAAACATCCATCAGACTCTGTGTCCAACACGCCGGGCTTTCTACGGCGAGAGTGAACAACAAACAGGCCGGAAGTCTCCACAGAGCTTCATCGGGCAGTGAAGTCTTCACTGTGCAGAACCAGAACCAGGCCCAACCGGTTCTTTGGTTTGTGGGGGCAGAACAGAACCACCAGAGAACTGAAGTTCCAGGAACCTCTAAGGAGCATTGCTGCAGTGTTATCAGTGAACTAACCAGAACCTTTACGGAGGTTAGTAAACCGGGCCAGGAACGCCTCACCCAAGGTTCTGTTTACGTTTGAAGAACATTCCCTGAACAAACACGTAAATATTTAAACCAGAACCCCGAGAATGCCATCCATCACTTCCTGTCTCATTAGACAGGCAGCCATTAGAACACTCAGGCAACATTCAGGGAAAGGAAGCGAAGCGTTACGGGAACACCGGGGGTTGCTCCTGTCGTTCTAAATGAGTTTGTTCACATCAACACAGACGGCTCTAATTTCTAAACCAGGACATTTTCCCTTATGGAAGAGCTTTCAGGGAACGTGGAGGTAACTCCAACCATGCAGGGACCTTAAAGAACATGTCCCAAACAAATTCATGGGATGCTGGATCCCAGCTCTGCAGTGTTGGGATGCTCCTAACGTCAGAAAAACATTCCCAAAACGTTCACACAACCAAAAGCTGCTGGTTCACTGGCTTCCTGTTAGAGGAGAACCTTTAGGGAACATTTCATGGACATACCTATAAGGGAACTGTGACCCTGACAAACGGTTTGGGAACGCTGGGATGAGAACCCAAGTGTTCCCATATGAGCCCTCAGATGATCTTTCATGTTCCGGTTTGGGTTGAAGGACGTTCTGTGAAGGTTTGGGAAACGTTGTGTTTTATTTACATGTCCTGTGTGTGTGTGTGTGTGTGTGTGTGAGTGTGTGTGTGTGTGTGTGAGAGAGAGAGGCAAACACAAGCAGAACCGGTCACGCTGAGCGGAACCTGACGGGAACTCTGAGGAGCTGTGTCCGGTTTCTGGGCCTCCCGCCGCTGTTTTCCAGCACTTTCTCCGGTCGGAGCGGCGGCTCTCGGCGGGCTCGGCCCCGCTGAGCTCTCGCTGAAAGGAGCTGTTATTGTCCGGGACGCATACACTCCTCACCTCCTCCTCCTCCGCGGCCACGCCTGTTTGTCTCCTCTCATGGCGCACCGTTATTCTCATCCATCCTTACTAATGGCTGCTGGCGGGGACGAGCCGCGGACACGCGGGCGGAGGAGCACCGCGGCGCGGGCCGCGCGTCGGCGGGGAGCGGCTCCAGAGCCTCCGGGAAGGATCCCGGAGCCGCTCCCCGCCGACGCGGAGCGAAGTTATGGAAGAGCCGAGGCTCCGGAGCGCCTCTCTTCAATCACAGCCACAGTAGAGACACAATAGAGACAGTAGAGACCAGGACGCTGCTTACCTGCTCAGGGTCGGAGCGACACTCCAAACTTCAGCGGAGGTGAGGAAGAGTCTGCAGACCGGAGAGCACAGAGGAGGTGGCGGGGGCTGCTGCTCCTGCTGCTGCCGCAGGGGATGACGGGAAAGAATCCGCACTGCCCCCTCCCCCCGCTCAGAGGGTTCGGGTCTGATTCTGGGCTTCGGGTCCGCCTGCAGAGCGCCCCCTGCAGGCCGCAGAGAGCAGCAACTTCAGTTGATCCGAGTCGGAGCCTCTTTATTCCACAGACAGTTACTATTATTGTTGTTATTACTGTTATTTATTATTATTACTAATATTGTTATTGTTACTATTATTGTTGTTATTACTGATTAAGAGGCCACATTACTTTCTGACACGAGTCCCGAACACAAACATGAATTTTAATGAGGATAAAAACATTTGCTAAATAATCGATGACACATCCTGTTAAATATCCGTGTTTTACAGTTTTTATGGCACGTGCTCTAATAAATCTCTGTATGTATTCACGTTGCACACATTAAACTTTGTAGTTTATAATAAATGAATGAAACACAGAATCCTCCAAGCCTGCAGTTCCTCTAGTGTGCAGCAGAGGCAGCAGTGAGTCAGTCCTCATAGACTCCCGTGTTAACGGCACATTTACGGCTGATGCAAAGAATTTCTACCTTCACACCTGTACCAAATCATGCAACCATGCACCTGTTTGCAATGTTAGGGGCGTGGCCTCTGTGACTGACAGGTGCACCATCACCTGAACTGCACCTCTGGTTCACGTTTGTCCTGCTGGAGCCTTCTGGAGCATTTTAATGACATTATGTGAATAACACGGGCTGTGACAGTTACTGGCAGCTGAGGCTCATGGGTAATGCAGTATTTGGACTCCTCCTTCACAGCGTCTCTCGCTGAGCTATGAATATATCAGATATGAAACATGTTGTGTAACGTGAGCCGTGCTGACACTCAGCGCCGAGCCCATTACGGCCTGATGGAGCTTAATGGCATCTAATGGAAAACATGGTGGGCTGCGATTGGACAAACACACAGAGTGCATCAGACAATAAGAGAGATAATCTGAGTGCTGACCGTCTCCACATCGATTCACCGTGAGGCCCATTAGCGCTCCCACAGGCTGAGAGGAGCTCCATGACCTCCTCAGAGATTCAAAGAAAACCACGCAGAGACAGACAGTAAACGCCACACAGCTAAGTCTCCACCCACTTTATTCATACACCAAATCACGACACTCGTGGACCAAAATAATCACAGAACAGATTGAATGTCAGAGCGCCTCATCAGAGTCCTCTGGTGCTCTTCAGAACCAGAACTGAGGTCCAGGCCAATGTGACCGCTGCTCTCCCTCCCAGAGACCGCGGCCTGACAGCCCGCGCTCAGGGCCGTTCCCCCCGCCTCGTCCCTGAAACCAGCAGCCAGGGCCAAAACTTTAAACATGAAGGTGGAAACGTCCACATGTTCCCTTCAGCTCAAACAACCAGAAACGGCTCCGATTGGCTGCAGGTGTTTGCCTCACTGCATAGCAACCACAGCACCACCTGGTGGTCAAAAACTGGTTCCAACAAAGAAAAATTATTTTCCTTCTAAATCATTTTATAATCAGGACACTGGAGCTCACACAGACACACACACACACACACACACACACA
>NW_005187626.1:546380-566077 GCF_000239375.1 Pundamilia nyererei | reverse complement strand
CACACACACACACACACGCACACAAAAATGCGGTTGTACTACAGAGCGTTTGCAGGTGGGAGCGGCATTATACCAAAACATCTGAGACCATGTGACCATGATGGGACCAATAAGACGACCTCAAAGATTAACGATGTCAAACAGAAACAGTGAAGCAGCTCCAGAAAACAAACATTGCGCCTCCAGAACCAGAACCGGGACACACTGCTGCACGCCATCGTCACAGGAACTAAGGCCGCCAGCTTCTTCACGTCTGTGACGAACAGGAAGTGAAGCTTCCGTCACAGAGGAACGCGTGGCGTCAGAAGTCCAACCACTCGCTCATGTAGATGCAGTTGGATGGCGAGATCTCTCCGCCCTCGTGGCAGTCGTCGAACACCTGCGGAGAGGAGACGGGATGAGTTCGGGTGCCCTGAGAGCGGCCCTGGGTACATGTGGGCGGAACGGGTTACCGGGCAGAGTCCACAGGGCGTCTTGACGAGGCCGGTGGGCTGGATGATGGTGTTCACGCCGCGGTACAGCTTCATCTGCCCGTCCACGCTGCCCACCGTGCCCTCCTTGGCGGCGATCACGGTCATCTCCACCTTCCCGTCGTAGATGAGCGTGTTCAGGATGGTCTCAATGTCGTCCATAGACAGGTCCACCTGAGGAAAGCACGCAGACCAGATTCACACGCACAGATAAATAGGTCCGTGCTGTCGACCCCACCCTTTCACCTCGTCTCATGGTCGCTTTCATTCACCTGACCAGGAAAGCAGATTGGCCAAAGATCAACTAAACCCCGCCTTAAACACCTGGACCCGGGTCATTAGCCTGAGTCCAGGGGACTGTTTACACGCAGGATGAGGTATAAAGTCTACGCTCCCGCCTCCTCAGGTAACGCTCACCTGCCTGAGCATCTGCGCCCAGCTGCTTCTAATGTGTTTCTAATGGGTGTGTGTGTAGCTGTCTGCAGGTTAACGCTGTGCTGTGATTGGTGCGTCTGAGGTGTGACGTCACCTTGCTGATGCCCAGCTCGCAGATGTACTTCCAGACTTCGTGCGACGTGGCGAAGGAGCTGTTCCTCTGAACCATCGGACTCTGCTTGCTGTCTCGGGCCGCCTCCGCCTCGACGCAGGAAACACAACGAGGATCACATGACGGTTCATACAGCTCTGAGACAGGAAAGAAGGCCGCCCCGCCCTATTCCCGCCTCAGAGCGCCGCTCTGCCTCCTCCTGCTGGGCGCCGTTTGGACAATGAAATAAAGTTTATTGTACCTTGCTCTGCAGGAACTTGAAGCACTGCTGGTTGAGAACCTCCACGAACTCGGACTCAAAGTCCTGGTCGCTGTACCAGGCGCCGCCCGTCACAGAGCGGTCGGGCTGCAGGTTGTACAACATGTACACCTTCTTCTTCGACGCCTGCACAAACACGCCAGCGGAGAGGAAGTATGACATCGTCAAGTCAGCGTTTGTTTACAGGAAACGCACGGAGACGTCGCGTCTTTAATTTTTATTTACTTATATGTGTTTATTTCCAAACTGTTTTATAGTTTCCAGATTTTTGCTGATTTACATATTTTACAGATGTTTGTCGTAAACATCTGTAAAATATATACAATTAGAACTTAAAGTTTTTTAATTTTTCCACATTTTAAGCTGATTTTCTGCACATATTTAAATAAACGTTTACTCTTTCAGCAGCTAATGTTATTGATTATTGATCAGCGATAAGGCTGATACAGCCATTATTGATCGTGACGGACTCACGGCCACAGACTTCACAGCTTTGATGAGCTTCTTGCTCTCCAGGTTCTTCAGGATCTTGTTGATCTCGGTCAGAGGCAGGTTGCTCTTGAAGCGGATGTCTCGGCTCCAGATTCCTGCAGAGAGATGCAGACGTCACGGCGCGCCACGGCAGCGAGCCAAACGGGGACAGGAAGTACTCAGTTACCTTTGTTTCCTGCGTCCTCGATGATCTGATAGACCAGCTTCTCCTGGTTGTCTGAGCCCTTCATTTTACTGAGACAGAACAGACAGGAAGCAGCTCAGACACCAGCAATCACCTGACAGGAAGTACACTCCTACACCTGTGTGTGTGTTTACCTGGTGCTCTGTGAGTCCTTCAGTCTGTACAGGAGACCTGCACTGTTCCTCAGCAGGTCCAGCTGACCCTGAAACACAAACCACCTCATCAACCTGCTGCCCGCTCAGCACACAGAGTGAAAAAGAGCGCCATTCTCCTCACGCTCTGGAGGTGAGTGAGATCATCAGACTGACCAATGAGAGCAGCTTGTTGATGGCCATGGCTCTCTGCTGTGGCTCCAGGTGAGGCATGTCGTTCTGAATCACCTGGTCCGTGATACCTTGAGGGAACTGCTGACACAGCTCTTTGATCCTGAAACACACGCACACACCAGGTAAAAATCACAGTAAACCTGTTTCTGTTTAAACTCTGAGTTTTAATCGTTTTCTGCGCCTGCTGTCTCGGCTGCTCAGGCTGCACATGAAGAGCAGCAGGCACAAACTTTAGCTCAGAGGCGCCATTAAAGACCAGAACATGTCCAGATGTTGGTCGTGCGACGCCAGCTGATGACTCTGATTAACGCCGAAGTGACCAGCAGTGCGGGGCAGTGTGAACGCGCGTTCATGAACTGCACGCAGGCGCTGTGTGCGCGAGCAGAACCATACAGGCGATAATTGCGACAGTATTCGTCCGGAGTCCGGTGCGCGGACAGAGCGGCCCGCCGGCCCCGCTCCTCCCCTCACCTGTTCTCGACCTCCACGGGGTCCGACAGGTTCGTCTCCTTCTTCACCTTCACCTCAGCCATCTCCAGCGCTTCCTGCCTGCGCGGGGCTGTTACTAAGTTAGCCTGTGAGCTAATATTGTGACTGACTGCGAGCACACGCTGGGGTCCTTCCGTGTCCCAAGCGACCGGAAGCGTCCTGAAATCCGCCTGATTAAAAAACACACCGCGGTCAGATCCCGACCTTTTGTTTGTGTTTAAGCATAGATACCCGGCCTGACTGTGTCACAGTATTTCTTTCTTTCTTTGCTTAATTTTATTTAAATAAATTTCTTTGACTGGTCTTTTTCAGTATTAGGCCGGCGGCCTCTGTTCCTGTGACGATGACGTACAGCAGCTTGTCCCGGTGATTTATAAAATATATCACATATAGAAATATATGACTTTAAATTTTACGGTCATTTTTCACCAATGTAAACTTTAAAGGGTACGTTTCTAACTGCGCAGTACGCAGAGGTGGGCGGGTACTACAACTACAACTGGCAGCACCGCCCACCTCTGTCGTTTAGGCGTTTAAAACAAGCGTCCCCGCGGACAGAGCCCGTTGCTATGGTGACACTCCGGTAAACTCGGCAGCAGTCCCGGTGATCACCTGGGCCTTCATCCAGGTAAGAACACTGTCTCTGTTTGTTTTTATTTACCGGCGTGTCCCGGCCATACGCAGCTCATCGAACCAGAACCGGCCCCATTCAAAGGCTCAGAAAAACCAGTGAAAGTAAGAGCAGCTTCAGTCAAACTAACAAAGAGACGGTAAAGACACGGGGACCAATCACAGGCTTTGTTCAGGTAAACCTTCAGGAAAACAGGAAACCCTCCCAGAAACCCGAGATGTTAACACCTCAGTCTTCTCAGAGGACACACACCAGTAACTTGCATGTCCCACTGGGTCACGGGTGGTGGAGACAAGTGTCTGGCCTGATGTAGAAGGCTGCAAGACCCGCTGTGATGTTTGGAGACGACAGATGAGAAGACAGACAGACGGTCACCGGGAGCAGGGGCGCATCTAAAGACATGTTCTTAGGGTGGCATGGAAATCAGATGAGGTGGCAAAATCAAAGCCGTTTCTTTCCACAGGTGTTTTATTCTGTAATATGTATTAAATGTGGTTAAATACATCAAATGCAGTAAGCATACACGTGGATATATACATAGTCTGTTTAATTGGCTTTACACCAAATAATGAAACATCTCGGATACTTAAAATATGTGATTTTTGATTTTCAGTGTTGTATAGTCTGTATGATAAATAAGTATGTAGCCCAATGAGGATAACATCCAGAAAGCTACACGACATGTGAAAATGAAATTAATGTGGTGGATCAGCTAGAACTTTACACTCTTTTTATCAATGGTAGATCATTTTAACAAACAACACAAAGAGTCGGGCAAGCATCTGCTGGGTCTAGCTCAGAGGATGGCGACCAGCCTCCAGGAAAGGCTGCAGCGCCTGGCAGTGGGTCAGCACTGGCTTTGTTCTTCCAAGTAAAGGTTCTGGATCAGGACTGTTCAGTGGGGGAATCACTCCAAAGCGGTTTGATGTGGCCGCACTAAGCTGCTGAGAACTGCAGAACCACCGTACAGGTTCAAAGCTCTTTATTTGTCACATGCATAGTTATAGAAGTATAACACACGGTGAAATGTAACCTGACACGCTCCTCGACATGTGCAAAAATGGGGGGGCGGGAGAGGAAGAACATTATATATATATATAGTTTATACATTAGGTGAATGTGCAGAAGTAGCAGCAAGCAGGTGAATTCTGTACTACAGAATAAAGCTACAGGAACATGAGCCACCACCTATGCGGCCCAGGTGCACGTCGACATCCCCGCCCTCCTGTCGGACACCGCTCTGGGAGTTCGTATCCATCAGGCTCCTGCCTCGTTTCATGGACCGATGCTAGAGCGACCAACGCGTGCTGCGTGTTGGTCGCCCGGCTTCTGTGTACAGAGGGTTCATTATCGCACCTGTTGTTATGATATGAGCTTCTCTGCTCTGTGCAGCAGGCGGTCGGTTCTTTGGTTTGTTCTCTGTGCTGGGACACAGATTCAGCTCCATCCATGTATTTTACAGATGCATGAGACAGTATGAGGCTACTCAGCAGAAGTAACTGAGTAAAAACATGAATGAGTGAAACTATGTTGGGACAAAGCCGGCGAGGACGTCTTACTGTCTGAAAGGGAACCGAACAACTGATTTATTGACTAACTGATTGGTTGGCAGACGGTTGTTGTCATGGCAGCAGGGGCAGTGTCAGCTCCGCTCATCATTCCCATCATCCACCTGCAGACTCATCGAGCCAAGAACCACATTGACACGAGCACACCTGTGTCCATCCAGTCAGGTAGAACACCAACCGTCTGCTCATCCACCCAGCATCCATCTATCCAGCAGGTCATGTGACAGGTGTGTCTGTGCAGATTCTGCAGGTGTTCTGATCTTTTACACTCTGGATGGTTCAAAGCCGGGGGCGGGGCATCATGGAGCAGCAGGCAGCAGCAGGAAGTACAGCCAGCCCATCCTGCTGCCTGCAGGCCGGGTGACAGTCCGAGCGGTGGCTGTCACCAGGTGAGTGGTCACCTGACATCAGTGCGTACAGGCAGCAGATGTTTTCACAGTGTAGATCAATAAAGTTTATGTTTGTCTGCAGTGACGGCAGAGAGAGCTCCATAGTGACCAAGGTTTTCTCTGTGGATCCTCTGGACGACTTCCTGCAGGTAATCGCGCACCTGCCTGCTGCAGACCATATTTCCCAGCTGCCCCTGCACACACCTGATGATTCACAGAAATGCTTCCTTTGCCTTCCAGCCACCGCCTGAAGGAACATCCTTTCTTGCTGAGACCTCAGGTGTGTTCAGTTAAATTCACCTTTATTCATAATACGGTACATTACAACAGCTACCTCAAGTCTTACCGTACTGACAGGTAAAGACGTACAACATTACAGAGCAAACTAACCAATCAGAGGATACTGTGTGGGCAGACAGTCGAAATGAAGAACTCCCCCTTAACCTTGGGCGGTGGGGGGTAAACCTGCTCTTTCTCTTCATCTGACCAATCACAGAGCTTCACACTTCCTGTTTTCTGTGTCCAGAGCCAAAGATGATGGGAAATCACTCCCTTCAGTCAGGCCCTCGTTTTCTGAACGGTCGTCATGGCTCTGAGATTGACGCCGAGCTCGCCTCATCTCAGCGCTCCCAACCTGCGGTTTTTAGGGAGTCAGGTGACCTGAGGCAGCTGAAGAGCACGGAGACGACACGAGTGCAGCGAGACACCGACTTCCTGTGGTACGAGCACACGGTACAGCCCTCCATCAGAGCCAAAAGTTTGTGGACCGCTCGTCAAACAGAGCCGGTGAACGTCCCAAGAAGAAGGAAAATGAGGAAAACATTTTCTCTTTTTTAAATAAATACATTCAGTTTGATTGATTTCCACTCATTGCCCAGGTGTGCAGGTGTGTCCACATACTTTTGGCTTCACAGTGTAAACCAGATGAAGCAACAGTTTCTGTGCATCCAGGTGTGCTCGCTGTCTGCATCGCCGCCCCTCCGACCCGCTCGCTCAGTTCTGCGCTCAGTGTGGAGCGGCGCTTCCTCTGCTGCCCGGTCACAGGCTGCTACCTGCTGAGGGAGGACAGGTACTGCATGCACTCACCTGTAAGAGCATTGCCATGTCCAGCTGAACACCTGACATTGAATCTATGTGCGTGTTTGTGCGTGTGTGTGTGTGCGTGTGCGTCAGATGTTGCTGTGTGTGTTCTGTGGGGCTCTAGTCCCCGCCAGCACACACAGCTGTTTGGTGTGTGAAGCTGCCATCGATCAACAGCTGCAGCCACGGGCAGGCATCACTCTGCAGGTACACACACACAGACACACAAACACACATGCAGACACACACACAGACACACAAACACACACGCAGACACACACACAGACACAGACACACACACAGACACACAAACACACACGCAGACACACGCAGACACACACACACAGACACAGACACACACACAGACAAACACACACGCCCTGGTGTTTACCTGTGGTGGATGCAGGGTCATGTGATGTGTGTCTGCTGTGGAAGTGGGAATCCGGCCGACGCCTTCAGCTGTCTGACCTGCGAGAGCCGCTTGCAGCAGGTAAGCAGCTGCTGACCACACCTGTACAGCCTCACCTACAGACAGTTTACGCTCTCTTTACTCCTCATGGCTTCAGGTGGGCGGAGCCAGGAGCGCTGTGCCCTCTGACCCAGGAGCGCACACCAGAATGTTGTCCTGCACCAGATGTAAACGTTTAAACCGGAGCGACGCGAGATTCTGCGACTGGTGCGGCTCCAAGGTGAACCCACACCTGACACCTAAAGCAGTGTGGAGTGAGGCATTGTGGGATTTGTAGTGACACTGTGTGTTTTCAGCCCGCCCACGCTGCCCGCTGTGTGACGTGTCAGCGTTGTGGAGCAAGTGCACACCCGTACGCTTCCTACTGCACCGCCTGCGGCATCTTCCTGGAAGCACCAGTCCCACTCGGATCCTGCGGTGACATCACACGATCGGTCAAGGGCGCCGCCAACCGCCAGGTATGTTGACATCACGCCTTCCACGTGTTGCCTTCGATTCCAGCCAGTCAGCTCCCTCCTTTTGTGTGCAGGTGGGAGTGCAGACTGCCTGTGGTGCCACCTGGCGGGCCACTGCCTCTTTGCACCCTCCGCGAAGTGTGAAAATTGCCACACCCACTGTGGATCAGTGCACACAGACTGTAGGACTCTATTACCCATCAGGCACTGAGCTGCAGAGGAAGGAGCAGCACAGAGCGCTACAGCTCCTCAGGAAGCAGGTGCAGAGCGACCGCCACCCACCGCTCACCGCCATCAGCCCGGGACGAGGTAAAACCCAACTCACAGTCTCAGTGTCGGGGGCGGGGTTACAGAGGCGTCGTTCCGTGTGTGACACCTTTCATGTTCAGGTTACTGGAGGAAGCAGCTGGATCACATATGCGCTCACCTGAGGAGCTATGCCCAGAACAACGCCCCCTTCAGGGCGCTGCTGGGAGAGCCTCGTCTGGGCCGGGTAAATCACACCTCACACGCCCTTCACCTGTCCAGCAGTGACATCGCCGTGTGTTAAATCAGAAGGTGGTTTTACATGAGCAGGTGCAGGCAGGTCACTTCCTGTGGTGTTTCCTTGCAGATGGTCTCTGCGGTGATTCAGGAGGATCGCCGTGAGGTCAGTCTGACCGTCAGCTTTGCAGCAGCCGAGCTTCAAGAAAAACAGGTGTGTTTGGAACAGGTGGGCTGAGCGTAGAACATCGTGGTTATTTAACGAGTTTAACGAGTGGGGTGTGGTCTCAGGTGGGTGCTGACGATGACATGGGATCTCCAGGTGGAGGATTTGAGCTCGCCAGCTGGACCAAGACTCTGAGCAGCGTTGCAGAGCAAACAGGGTGGACAGGTGAGAGCCCATGTGACACACAGACATTCAGCTCAACATTTCAGCCAATTAGATTCCTCGGATTTCACCAAAACCGACCTCAGACTTAGACCTGTGTTGGTCCGATTAACCAGCAGGCATGTTATTGGTAAGATACCTGCTGGGGAGTGCTCTGGTGTTGGCCAGTCAGAACAGAGTAGAGTGTGAAAGGGGCGGGACCTCTTTATGTTGTATCATTACACCTGAGCTGAGCTGATAATCAGTACGTCAGTTAGCAACACGAGGAAAGACGAGGAGGAAAAAGACACCCCCCCAGACTGAGCTCCAACAGGGAGATCCACCTCAGCACAGGAATCATCACATTTCACAACATGGAAGACGTGAGCTTGGAGGGGGGGTGAGTGTAGGTCTGTGTCAGTGTACGTGTGTGTGTGTGTGCCATGTTCAATCGAAGAAAGTGTGATTGGTTTTTCATTTACATCAGCCAATCAGAAGCTGCTGATCGATCTGTGCTTTTATTTTGGTGTCGGACAGGAAGTGATCAGCTCTCGGCTCCACCCTCCAAACCTTACCTGACGCCCAAACCGCTGGTGAGAAATTCCGCCCACAGCTGAGTTCAGTTCCTCGCTGATTGTACCTGTTCATGCTCCTCTCTGATTGGCTGTCTGGCTGCAGGTGAAGGACGTTCAGCTGCTGACGGAGCTGGGTCCGGGTCGAGGTGAGGTCGGCGTCATCCAGCAGCTCCTGGACCAGGTACCAGCCTCTGCGTGCACCGACAGCCTGCTCAGGGTCACCTGACGCGCTTTACATTTGTGTGTGCGGTTGTTCGCCAGGGGGCGGACCCTTCCTGCTGCCGGAGCGATGGCCTACACGCCTTGGCTGTTGCCGTGGTAAATGGTCACCATGACGTCCTACCTGTTTTGGTGCAGCGAGGCGCCGACGTCGACCAACAGTCTGGACGGTAAGACCAGGTTTTTATTTTTTATTTTTTTACAGCTAGAGCAAGGTGACACGTGATCCCACAGGTGTGTCTACTGAGGGCCCGCCCCCAGTACCAGAGCAGCAACCCCAAACCGGAAACTGCTGGCGAGGGTAAACGTAAATTCAGTAAAATCATAATTCACGTCGGCAGTAATGACACCCGGTTACGCCAATCGGAGGTCACTAAAATCAATATTGAATCCGTGTGCAACGTTGTGGGACTCTGTAGTTTTCTCTGGTCCCCTCCCCAATCAGACCAGGAGCCGCATGTTCTCCTTAAACTGCTGGCTGTCTGAGTGGTGTCCCAGAAACGATGTGGGCTTCATAGATAATTGGCAAACCTTCTGGAGGAAACCTGGTCTTGTTAGGAGAGACGGCATCCATCCCACTTTGGATGGAGCAGCTCTCATTTCTAGAAACATGGACAAATTTATTAAACCCCCCAAAATATGACTATCCAGAGTTGGGACCAGGAAGCAGAGTTGCAGTCTTACACGCCTCTCTGCAGCTTCTCTCCTCCTGCTACCCCCAAAAACCCATCTCCATAGAGACTGTGTCAGCTCCCAAACAGACAAAAAACAAACTAAAAACCAGCAACAAACAACTTAAACATAAACAATCACAAAGAAAGAACAATACAGTATCCACATCTGAACCAAAGAGTAACACAGTGAAATGTGGATTATTAAATATTAGGTCTCTCTCCTCCAAGTCTCTGTTAGTACATGACTTAATAAATCAATTTGTTGATCAATTATTATCAGCTGATTTCATGCATGATTCTGATTGGCTGACGGTTCTCAGACTCGTGGATTGAGCAGATCACCTTCAAGGTCTTCATTCATCATAACAACATCCCATAGACTCCGCCCACTTCACTGTACTTACCTGAAACTTGCCCGCACACTGGTTGCTTCAGATTCTGGATGAGGTGCTGATGGAGCCCTCTGATTGGTCCTTGTAGCTACAAGCTTCCATTATTTAGACCCTGTGATGCTCGTGTGTGGTGACACTCCTCCTCCTCCTCAGGATGAAGAACACTGCTCTGCATGAAGCTGCAGCACTGGGGTCTGCAGGTGTGCCGTGTGCTGAGGTCCTGCTCAGGTGAGTCTGAGTTAAATGCTGCATTCAGTGTCTCTGTGTAAACACGGCCGCCTGCAGGTGTGTTTCAGAGTCAAAGCTTCTTAGATCTTGAACGAGAGACGGTTGGTGTGGCAACAGTGTGCCGGGTCTGACTGAGATTGAAAGTTCCAAGTTGCTACTGAATGCAGCACAGTACCTGCAGTTGTTGCTCCTCCCACTTGTCATAATGACATCATCCTCTCTGTCCCTGGTTTCAGCTGTAAGGCCAACGTGAGGTGGAGGAACGCTGCGGGTCAGACGGCGTATGATGTGGCGGCGAGCTTGGGCTGCAGCAGCATGGCGTCTCTGCTGGCGTCTCAGACTGGACTGGGCAAACTGGGAATCATGAACTCAAGATGAAGCTGATTTTTTTTTCTGATTGGTCTGAACGTGAAGTGATGTGTACAGCTCAGAAAGTGACATCACTTCCTGTCAGCGCAGACATGCAGATTACAGATTTTGGACCCTTTCAGTGCGGTTTCCACTGAGACCGGATCTCTGGGATCTGTTGGTGGGTTCTGATGCAGGAATTGTTCTGTGATCGTTTTGCTTTGTCTCAGCGCATCCTTCGATAGCATTGACCATAAAAATGCTAACAAGCTAACAGGTTTTGGCGCATATATCTGGCTCCGGCTTACCTGGTTTTCTTCCTACTTATCAGACAGGAGCTTTACTGTTAGGACTGACAGGTTCACCTCTAACGTCGCCCCCCAACCTGTGGGGTTCCACAGGGTTCAGTTTTGGGTCCATTATTATTTTCATGCTTCCATTAGCTGCATTATTCAGTCATTTCTTATCATTTCTATGCCGATGACATTCAGCTGCATGTGTCAGCCTACTCAGCTGGAGTTGCTGTCCACCCTAGTCCAGTGCTTAACTCAGGTTTCTGATTGGCTTTCTAACAACTACCTTGTTTTAAACACAAACCAGACCGAGACAACGATCGTAACTCATCCTGGACTACAATCTGAAGTCAGTCAGGTTCTTGCTTCTTTCTGTTAAGTCAAATATCTGATTCGTCTCTGGGCCTCGACTCTGTAAAATCTCTGTCTTGTTCCTGTTTCTTTCATTTAAGGAACATTTCTAAACGGCGACATATGGTCTCCTCAGCTGATCTGGAAAAGTGTTCATGCATTTGTGTCGTTGTTTAGATTATTGTCACGTCCTGTTTACCAGCTTGGACAGATCTTCTCTTTCTTGCCTCCAAGCTGTACAAAGGCTGTTTCAGTTTAAACAAGCCTTCTGTTGATCAACGCCTTGAACATTTTTTATTTACATTTAACTTTGAGATTGTTTATATTGTCTATTTTATTACTAACGTTCTGTTTATCTTAACCTTCGCGTACAGCGCTTTGTGACTGTCTACGAAAAGCGCTTAATAAATAAACTTTACTTACGTGTCGAGGTGTCTGCCAAGGTTCAAGTAATAAAATATTTCGGGATGAGACTTCTCTTTATTTTAGAGTCTGATTTAACAGCTCCGCCCATAAAACAGAAAAACAAGTACCTGATCTCGTTTATGGTGCGCTGCTTCCTGTTCCTCCAAAATAAACTTCAAAACACTTGAAAGCAGCAAGTAGAGAGTTCACGGAGGTCAGAGGTCATCAGGCTGTTCATTTTCTCTCAGACTTTAATAAAAAAATAATTTAAAAAAAAGGGGCAGGAATAGCTCAGTAGGTAGAGTGGTGGCCCCATGATCGGAAGGTCGGGGGTTCAACTCCACTGAACGGCTACCTTGAGGTACCCCTGAGCACGGTGCCGTCCCTACACACTGCTCCCCAGGCGCTGCATTGGTGGCTGCCCACTGCTTCACTGGGTGAATGGGTTCAATGCAGAGGAACTATTTCCCTATGGGGACTAACACTGGGCAGTCGCCCCCAGCTGGAAATTACAGAATGGTTTAAGGTTTGAGACCTTTCTGTGTACTGCTGCTCCTGCAGGGGGCGACCCGGCGCTTCAGACTGACCTTCATCAGGTACAAGGACAGTCCACACTCATCCTCCACGTATGTTTCAGTCACAGCTTACTGTCTAACAGTCTGACAAAGCTAACCATGAACACCACCCCTACAACATTTACTGAACACCTGCACAGGTGACACTGGCAGCATGATTCCACAACCACAGACGGTGAAACGGGCTGGTGTGTTGGTAAAGTTTAGTCCTTGTCTAATGAGGCATTGCTGTGTTCTTGTGGTCCTGGACCTCAGGTGGTTCCTCGCCAGGGGGATCGTACCTGAGCTCCACATGTCCCTGTCAGCCTCAGCAGAGGGAGGGCGGAGCCTTCATCCCCGGGGTTGTGCATCTCATCCGGCCTGTGACCTGTGTGAAGCAGGCTGCTCTGGTTCATGGCCGGTCACTAACAGATAAGACTGAATGACTTCTTCACCTCTCGATATCTGGAGTTTCTTCTGGTGACACAAACTTGGATAAACGTGAAGAGTCGAGACGGCTCTCTGAGCCCTCCAGACTGTGACTGCCTCGGCTCGGACAGCCAGCCGGGTGGAGGTTAGCTACTGTTCATAAAAACTGCTCCATCCGCCGTGTGTACTACTGAGGTTTCTACTGCCGGAGGTTTCTTCCTGTTAAAGGGGAGTTTTTCCTTCCCACTGTCACCAAAGTGCTGCTCATATGATTGTTGGGTTTTGTTATTATTAACTAGTTACACTGCATCAACAACATAAACACAATAGCAAATACCCTGCACACAATCACGTGTCAGAGTTAAAGTGTCCAGAAATGTTTCCTGCAGCTCCCCCTGCTGGTGGTTCTGGAAATAAACCAGTTGTCACCTTCACCTCTGACACCAGGCTGTCTGACCCCGATGAACTGAGCATGTGCAGGATAGAGGTGTTCACATCTTTCTGCATGGGGGGGGGGGGGGAGGGTTGCCAAACAAAGTGCCTCGTAATTAATATGAACGTGATATGTATGTAATCCTCCAGTGAGAAAAAGCCTCTTTAAGTAAAATGGATTTAAAGGTAAACTTACAGTAAAGCACGTTATGATTATCTTACATTAAGATGCCAAATTAGATTTAGATTATCTTACGACTGACATCCAGTGTGCCGGCTCAGACCGAACGATGAGAGCATGACTTCGCTTCAGTAATTCTTTGTTTGTGCACATGTATAAATGCTGGTAAAACCAGGAGCTCATCGTGGATTACAGGAGAGGAGGCCACGCCCCATCCACATCGTGGAGCAGAAGTGGAGAGAGTCAGCTGATTCAGATTCCTGGGCATCAACATCAGCGAGGATCTGAGCTGGTCACACCATGTTGGTGTCATCACAAGAGCAGCAAGACAGCGGCTCTTCTTCCTGCGGCGCCTGAGAAGGTTCAGCATGAACCCCAGAATACGAACGACCTATCGATGCACCATTAAAAGTATCCTGACTGGCTGCATCACCGCCTGGTACGGCTCTGCACCACAAAGCTCTGCAGGGGGCGGTGAGATCAGCACTGCGCATCACCAGGACTGAACTGGCAGCCCTGCAGGATCTGTGCAGACAGCGCTGCATGAGGAAGACGCAGCAGATCCCGGCCACAGACTTTTCACACGTCCAGCAGGAGCAACCAGACCTGCACTACCAGATGCAAAGACAGTTTTTACCCACAAGCCATCAGGCTTTTGAACTGCTGACAGTATACACACCATTACACACTCACTACGATTACAGGACTGTCACTTCAACTAATGCCACTTACATGCTCATTGCACAAGTTTTGCACAGCCTGTAAAAACCAACTTGTCATCAATTCTTTAAATATTGAATCCTTTTCTCTTTTTCATTGTTGTTTCTGCTATTTTCTGCACACTCTCCATATGCTCATGTAAAGCTGAGGAGCACGAGCCAAAGAATTTCATTATAGGTAGATGTGGCTGCTCTGTTTATCTGTACATGACAGTAACACTTGAAACTTGGCGCTCTAACTGAAGCGCTGTTAACGTCTGCGTGCACACCGCGTGGCGTGAGAGCGCACCTGGATTTGAAATGTGCAGAGTAACAGTTCCTGCCTGTCCTGCTCGCTCCCAGCAGCGTGCTGATGGCAGACTGCAGCGAGTGGTTAGGATGGAGGGCGATCGAGTGTAAAGCAGGCGAGAGAGTAGGCGGAGCTTCAGCACGTTGGTTTTAATACCTCAGAAACACAAACAGCAGCACACACACAGTCCCAGATGTTCCTCACAGCACTCACAGCTGCACACCTGCCTCAGGTGCAGGTCAGCTGCGGACAGGGCTCAGCGCCGCAGTCGCAGAAAGAAGGCGTGGCGGCACTCTGCACTGTCCACGGGGTAATATTTATCATAAAAGTCCAGGATGTACTCCTCGGCCTTGAAACCGAACTTCTGGTACAGCAGCATGGCGGGGTTGCTGGCCGACACGTGCAGCGTGACGTCCTTCCCCATACACGTCTGAAACACGCACAAACACACACGTTAGGATGGTCGCAGCAGCACGGACGCCCCGACCCGCCCACCTGCAGTCGCACCTGGATCAGGTGGTAAATCATGAAGGTCCCAATGCCGGCCCGCCTCCACTCGGGGTGGACGAGCAGGAAGGAGATGTAGGCCTCGTTGTACTTCACGTCCGGCACCATGAAGCCGAAGCCCACCACCACCTTCTTGTAAAGGACGACCACGCTGAAGTCAGGGTACTGCAGGCACTCGGATAGATCCACACCTGTGGGAGGAGCAGACGGAGGTCTGAGCCACGGCCGGACGGCGCCACGGGGCGTAACGGGCAAGCGTGCTACCTGGCCAGAAGCTGTCGTGACACATGGCGTTGACGGAGGGGATGTGGTTTGGACGGACGTAGCAGTAGTCGATGGGAGCGTCGGGTTCAGGTGCCCAGCCCGGCTCCTTCCTGTGCGGGTACGCTCGGATCTCGGCCAGCAGCCGGAGCTTCGGCGGACGGCTCTCGTAGTCCCGCCTAGACAAAAGAAAAGAAAGATGGAGAACGCGGATGTGGACCTCCATAGGGCTGTTCCATATAACGATATAAAAACGTCTATCGTTTGTTTCGTGGTGTCGCAAAATAAACTGTTTGCGGTAATATTTTTCGTGTTCTGATGTCCCTGTAGTTATTATTCATTTCTTAAAGTTCTCTTTCTCTTAGATTTAATATAAACACTACGGACGCACAAGCGCCTGGTTTTATGCGTCGTCGTTAGCAACAACGATGGTAAAACCATTGCATGTCCGCTTGTTTATGTTCCACATAAACCTTTCACAATAAAGCTCAAGATCCTGTTGAGACTTTTCAAAGTAAATGAAAACATGAAAGATGCAGAGTGTTTACGGATGCTACAAAATAAAGCTTAGACTCAAACGTTAGAACAGGCTTCTCCCCGCAGCACGCCGTGTAATAAATACTCAAAGAAAACGGCGCCGTTACAACTTATGTCTAAAAACGTGTCGTTTCAAGCATCGTTAAAACACTCGACTCAGCTACACGACGCCCAGCAGGAAACACTTCACACAAGACGAGCTGCCCGAGGTTCACAGAACTTACAGAAAATGTTACATTTGTGATTTATATCGTTATCGGACGATAGATGTCTTAGACGTGAGATTCTGGTCATATCGCACAGCCCTAGACCTCCACCTCGCAGGAAGCTCAGAGGACTCTCCGACCACAGGTGTGGCTCTGACCCGGAGGTTTACCTGATGTAGGGTTTGAGGAGGCGGGAGGTGTACGGGCTCCTGATGGTCTGCTCCAGGCTTCCTTCGGCTCCCATCAGACGATGCCAGAAGGACACGGACGGCTGCTGGACTCCTCGCCTGCCGGAGACGCCCGTCTGTAATACACGGACAGGTGAAGCGAACAGTGTGAACGCTGCATCAGCTGCAGTGATTGGTGCACGCGGGCGCGTCACGTGGACGGACAGGAAGTGTGTGCGTTACCTGGAAGCGATCGAGAATCCGCAGCTCCTGGCTGCTGGTACAGTACTTCCCTTTCACACCGCCGCCGATTTGTGCTCCCGCCTCCTGGGCGCCATATATCCCTCCCACCAGGCTGAGGGTGGCGCTGACCACTCGGTCAATGTCCAGCAGGGGGTGCCTCCTCTGTCGTTTTATCTGGCGAACCAGCAACTTCCTGTGGAGGCGTTTAGCCTGCGGCGTGACGGCCAACGCGAGCGGGCAAGCGTCCAGCCTTCGCAGCAGCATCCTCTCCTCGTACAGACTGAGAGCGGCGTAGCGAGGGCTCTGGGCGTTGCCGGCAGCGTTCTCCGGATGAGTCATCCTTCTGCGCTCAGGTCCCCCGCCACCGCCGCCTGCGGACAGCGGGGTGTCTTCACTTTGTCCTACGGGTTCTTCAAAGTCGTGGTCACGGCCTTCGTCTTCCTCGCTCTCTGCTTCACGCTTGATGTGAGGCGGTGGTGGGCGGAGCTTCTTGCGGGTGCCCAGGTTGGCACTGGCAGGCGGGATGTACTCTGTTCCCGGGTCGATCATCCCCTCCGCCTCCATCTCCTCATCATCTGAGTTGGAGGAAGCAGAACACGCCATCAGTGCTTACATCACATAAAACCACATGACCCTGCACCAATCAGGTGTTACCTCACCGTGGAACAACGCCTGTGGCGGCATGGCATCAGGGATAAGGTCTGCCTCCGACAGCAGGCTGGGCGTCGCCGAATGCGAGGCTGGCGTTCCCGGGGCAGAAAAGTCAGGTGAAGGCGATGGCGTCGGGCTGGTGAGTGGCGTTCTGTCTGAGGAGCTGAGCGAAGAGAAGTCAATGACCTCGCCCTTCTCCAGGACCAGATCTGGGCGCCGCCCACCACCTGCACCACGGCCTCCACCCAGTTTGACAGGCGTGGAGGCAGCGCTATGGTCCGTGTATCCACCCGCCGCCTCCTTCTGGGCCCGCCGGATTTCTTTGGCCTCCTGAGTGCGCGAGCGTTTCTCCTTCAGCTGCATGGCGTTCTCCACGGGGTTCCGAGCTCCGCGTTTGCGCAGACCCTCCACGGTGATAATCGGGTCCAGCACGGGTTTGGACGCTGTGGGTAAATGGCGTCCAAGGTCAGAGGTCAACAGACACCGTCCAGTTGGGAGCCAGCGTTCGATCGCGGCTTACCTTTAGTCTTTGTCACGGATTTGTCCACTTCTGGTCGCAGGGTCGGAGGTCGGTTGTGGACCAGCTTCCACCAGCCGGGCTCACCGAACTCCTGCGCTCCGGAGCGGAAGAAGGCGGGGCTTCCGACCGACAGGCAGCCCGCTACCGTGCTCCACCAGGTGGACGTCTTCTTCCTGCAAAGAAGAGCGCAACACGAACGTGAGCGCCGGCACGTTAACGATGGAGAGCAAAACTTTATTGTCCGTCTGCGACCGACCTCGAGCCCAGCAGGAAGTTCCAGTGTCGACCAATGAAAGCGCAGATGTCCTCTTTCCACCTGAAATAGCCCTGCCGGCCCGTCCCCTCCAGAGACAGGTTGTACATGGCCAACATCACCACCTGTTGCAGGAAGAAGCCGCCGTCAGCACGCCGCATATCTGAGGTGTGTGTCTGTGTGTGTGTGGGCGGGGCTAAAGTCCTACCTGCTGCCAGGTGAGCCTCATCCTCTCAAAGCTCTCCTTGCCATCTTCGGAGCAGTCGGAGCAGACGAATTTGAAGAAGTTGTCTCCCTTCAGGTAGCTTGGCTGCTCGCCGCGGAGCTGAGCTGGGGACGATCACAGGTACAGAGTCAGATGCTGCCGCACACCTGCTGGGTCTCCTAGGTTACCACCAGTGCCTGCTCTCAACCGATGAAGCTGCAGACAAGCTGGACTAACAGCTTCCTGTCTGGCTCCACCCACACCACATCAGACCTCACCTTTACTCTCATACCTGCTTACAGCACGGTCAGAGGTCACATTAGGGCTCATATCATGTGATTGTCCATCGCGTCGTGTGACACTTAACCGAGAGCACGCTCACGCCGTGTTCTGGAGCTGGGCTAAACGGCGTTCGTGCACACGCGAGGAGGAGCTCGTGCCTGAAGGTGGCGCCATGTGGAGGAAGCTACCGCGCGCAGAAGTGCAGATCTCGCTTCAGAGTTCAGCGGGTACGACCGTTGATTCGCGTGACAGCTTTATTGAGCGCCATGTGAGACGGACCGGCCGGCACGCGGTGGGAGCACGAACGCAGCGGAGCGTCTGGATCCCTTTTGTTCCTGCCATAACGCTCTCAGCATATCGTCCGACCCTGTAGCTACAACTGTGGTGTCGCCGGGAACCCACAGACTTGATTGCGTTGGGTTGTTATAGCAACAAGGCCGAGCATCCTGTGACATCACTTGTGCGCGACATGAACGAGAACAAAGCAGGACGCCGAGGCGATGGCGTGCCTCCTGCTCGGTCCGCGGCGTTTTGTCAGACTCGTGGGCCGCAGGTTTCAATTTTCCCGAAAGACTCGCTCTCATGACTCACAGAATGACACACCTGACCAGCCAATCGGTGGCATGCGGTCTGCTGATGTCACATTTTCAGATTGCTCGGCAGCAGGTAGCGCCACCTACTGGAGAAGGTAGTGACGTCGGTCACGTCAGAAATGGAGCGCTGCGATTGGCCAGCTCACCTGCGGGGATCCACTTGTGGCAGCGGTCGCAGTAGAAGGACATGTCCTCGCAGGCCCACCCCCCGTCGGTGTCCTCACCCACGTCACTGGTCAGGGAGTCGCCGCTCTGGTCATGTGACAGGTCCACAGAGCCCTGGTCCTCCGACTCAACAATCAGCAGCGTCTCGCCCTCCACCTCCCCCTCTTCCAGACCGTCCGACGCCGATGTGCAGGCTGCCTCGTCCTCCCCTCCCACCAGCTGCTCGCCACTGCTGTCCATCATCCTGCTTCAGGTACGGCACACCTGGGCAGGTGACCGCTGCAATCTACACAAGAGCAGAAACATTACAGGTGACCCAGTCGTAAGGAGACTCGGGAACGCGATAGCGTAGGTCCACAACAGTGTTTACCTTTTCTCAGGTGTCCTGTGGGTGGAGCCTGGCCTCCCTGCGGCGTCTCTCCTCCTCCAGCTGTTGGGTCAGCAGCCGCTGCTCCTCCAGCATCCGCAGGTTCTCTTTCCTGCGCTCGAGCCGTTCCAGATCCCTGACCACGCCCTCACGCAGGCGCTGCACGACAAACACAAAGACCACTCATCAACAACAACAACAATCTTTATTTATAGAGCACATTTAAAAGCCTTGGGCATACCAAAGTGCTTTACATAAAACAATAAAAGGTTCAAACATTGATAACGGATAAATAAAAATAACGAGTTCTGTTCATAGATAAAAGCTACCAATAAGAATGACTACAGCACATGGTAATAGCAAGATAAAAGCTGTACCACCATAATAAAAGACACCAATAGAAAGATAAGAGGGAATTAATACAAGAGGTCAATAGGTCACA
>NW_005187626.1:544451-546194 GCF_000239375.1 Pundamilia nyererei | reverse complement strand
TAGTCTTAAGTCGAGATCTGGGCTGAGCCAGCAGTAACTGTGACGATGACCTTAAAGCCCTAGCAGGAGCATAAGGGTTTAAAAGGTCCTTAAGGTAGCTGGGTGCAGTGTTGTTAGTAATTTTAAAAGTAAACAACAAAATTTTAAATTGAATACGATATTTGACAACTCATCGTTGATCAAGCTCTGGGAACATGTGAGCCCTGCCCTCATGAATCTCCACTGGTTCACTTACAGATCCTGCTTCTCACTCATTAATCCCTCAGTGCTCCGCCCCTCAGCACCTGTACACAGTCCGGTCTGCTTTCTGTCCCTTGCAACAGAACCCTCAAAGGTGGAGTCTCTCCCATAGGAGCTTCACTTCAACTTAAACACACAAACTTAAACCTTTGACCTTTTTGACTTGTGTTGCGAAGCATTCTTGGGTTTCTTGTAAGGCGCTGGAGAAAGTGATCATTATTGATCACTGATTACTGAAACAGGTGTCACAGGTGAGATGCCTCCAGCAGCTTCCAAGCTTTGTTCTCATGGTGCGAACACCTTAAACCCAGGTGTGGGATTTTCTGTTTCTTTGTTATTTAAGAGCAGGACAGAAAACGCACCTCCAAAATAAAGGCACACCTGTAAGCGTAACAGAATCAGAAATGAAAAATCTGACCCCACTGCAGTTCTGTCAGTCACGTGTTCTGCACTCACCTGAACTAAAGTTAACTCTGATAACGCCTGATTAGCTAACTGAGCCATAAATGTAAGGACTCATTGTTTACCTGCCAACTGAGTCTTTTATTTTGAAAAGCGTTGGAGGATGCGGTTGTTGGCTGCTGTTTATCGTCATTATCGTGTTTATTTATTATTACTCTTTTAACGTCTGTGTGACGTCACCTGTGTCCGTTCAATTGAGTTTAACCACCACCTGTGCTTTAGCGTTAGCCTCGTTAGCCCCCGTGACCCGTTCCGGCACACGCAGGCTAGATGTTAGCCCGGCTTGCCCCGGCCCGGCTTACCTCTCTGTCCCAGGCCTGTTTGAGGTGCACCGCAGCCACGGTGCTCACGGTCAGAACCACGGACACTCCCAGGACCACCTTAGAGACCGCGGACATCACGCTGTCTCAGCTCCGGCTAACGGCGGCTAAGGTCTTCTTCTTCTTCTTCTACGCTCACCTGAGCTACACCGCCCCCACCGGCCGGAGTGTGGTGAAACACACGCAGGCTGTGTCCCAATTCAGGGTCTGCACGCTTGGAGTACGCATTTTAAGTGCGGTTACGTCACCGCCACGCGACGACGGCTGTCCCAATTCGAAGTGTACTTCAAATGCATACTCCAAATGCGTCGATTTCCCCAAATACCAAGCGTTTTTTTGTTTGTTTTTTATAAACTTTATTTAACAAACAATGAGTACACAACATACGAACAGATGAAGTATACAAAACAACAGAACATGAACACACAAAGCCAGGGGTAAAAGAAAAAGGTAACAATTATAAGAATACACGCAAAAATTCACATACATAAATTGTTTTGAGCCTTTTTGTTGGTGCAGTCTGATATTGATTGTATGTACATGTGCACATCCTTAAAAGAGACTTCTTTCACCTTATTTACAATCAAATATTTATGGGGGACCATCCAGACTGTCTTCCACTTGATATCTGGAACATATCGGTTCCAATAAGATATTATATATGGGAGAGAGACGATATCTTCTTGGAATAAACTACGTATTTTCTTATTGCTGTTACTGT
>NW_005187626.1:506829-521183 GCF_000239375.1 Pundamilia nyererei | reverse complement strand
TTTTTTTGGCACAACCTAACTGTCCCTTTTCCCCCCACATTTGTTGTTTGAGTCTGGGTTGTTTATTTTGTGAGAGCGCTGCCATTAAACTTTCTTTTCATAACACCTGTACTGAGTTTCCGGAGTTGTTGTGTTATCCCCTCCTGCCCTCGGGGAGACGTAACAAGCTGTCACACCTGAGGCCACCTTTATCTAACATTGCCACGTCCTCCTCCTGCCTGTGGGTGGAGGGAGGCCCAGATGCTTCACCTTGCATCCAACTCAGGGGGAGTCCCTGGTACGTGACACTTAGTGAGGTCGTGACCGTTGAGGCGGTCCTGAGAGTCGTTGACTCGACTGTCATGTGACTCTTTGGAGTGGAAATGGCAGTTTATTCCACCTCTGAGGTGGAGGCCTACACAACCAACCATCGGCAGGTGATTAACGCTCACTCACACCTCCACCTGTGAAACAACTGAATTCAGCTCAGATCTTCTCACGCCTGATTGGCCGATCAAGTCGGGCCAGTCATATCTGAACATGCTCACCACGGGTATTATAGCTTTTACCCCTCAGCTGTAGAAGATGTCATCCACAGAGAGGTGAGGCAGGGTGGAGACGAGTGTGACAGGAGAGCAGCAGGAGTGAAACTGAAGGTTTGGAGGTGGAGGCAGATGGAGTAAAATCTAAACTTCATATTTAACGTTTAGGCGGCTCCGATTTCAAAGTCCAACATCTGCAAACAGCTGTAAACATGAATGTGATTAAAATAACAACAGACTGGAATCAGCAGATAGAGCTCGATCCATGACGGTCACTCAGCCGGTTCAGGTGCAGCAGGAGGGGAGGAGTCTTTGTCCCAAAACGTCGGCCGCATCCTCCAGAGGACCCGGCCTTCGTGGTCTATGTGGGCTGGGTCCTTCGAAGACCAAGAAGGTCAGAAGTGCGAGGCTGTGAAATGGGATGGTCCAGCCTTCAGAGTAGCGTCACCGCTGTCTCGGTGGAGTTTAATAAACTCGGCCGTCTGCTCCTTGCTGTCTAAAATATAACAGGACACTGGAGTAAACTCTCGACCGTCTCACACTTCTGCTTAATCAGTTTTCTGTTCAACGTTATTGTGAAAACCACCCGTGGTGTTGGAGCCAAGTCCAGGCCAATATTTTACTCAGTTACATCATGCCATATTTAAGTATTTGTCATAATCTTTAAGTTTTTATTATAATCTTGATCATTTTAGGTTATAATGTAATATGCTGTGCTCCATAAATTAATCCTGCTTTGTTAGTCTGTTGTTGTTGTAAAGTGTTGGTGGATGTCGTAAAGGGGGTGTGTATTTGGCCCGCATGCGGAGGGGTGTGGGTAAAAGGTTAGGTAAGCAAGCAGGACTTGGAGCAACAGTTTTCTGACCGTCGCCGTTTTAATGTCATTTTTTGTTGTAACACAAAGGGAATATAAACGGAGCTCCCACCAGAGGCATTTGTTTTGTACCTTTCGATTTGTAAGGAAAATAAATGTTTTGCCCCTTTTTTCCTTCGCCTCGTTTTTTTGCTACCGGAAGGCATCCAAGAGACTTAACAAGAGCACGAGTCAGAAACTTTACGTTCTGCAGAAGCGGCAAAGAAGGACCGAAGGTTGCCGCTATAATACGTGGGATTAATAAAGTTTTATTTAATCTAATCTAAGGTAATAACTTTAATCTCAGCCAAACCGATTTACTCACGAACAAATAAAACACAGAAAAAAGCCCAACAATAAAATTTTTAAGTTATCTGAGTGACTCATATATCATGTTTAACCTAAGTAGTGAAAGACAGCGGGGGTCTGAAAAGGATGAAGCCGGGTGTCCGCTGCTCTCGCCGGGTTGAGTGACCATTGAAACCCCCGGTCAGCTATCGAGCGGGTGGTCTAACAGACGTCTCCGAAAATGTCGGCGCACTTTTGCAAATATGTGATGTCTTGATAAATCGAGCAGATATTTGATGTTTGCACAACTACTTTCTCGCCTGAAAATATGTTCAAAGTTTATTTTGTGACCCAGAAAGATTAATAAGAGTAGTATTAAAAACTTAGTAGCGGCCGCCATTGTTGGAAACTGGAATTGGCTGGGTCGCGCTATGAATCCTGGGATATGGTGGACCACGAAGGACACACCCGACCCATCCTTCTAATTCGGGGAAATGAAGGACGCATTTGTCGGCCACATTTGAAGGAGTTGACGAATTGGGACAGCCTTCGTCGCCTGGCTGTGACGTAATTGGCCTTCAAATGCGGCCTCCGAAGGATTCAGCCGACGTTTTGGGACACAGCTCCAGAGACAACAGCTGACGTCCACCGTCTGTTACCATGGTAACTGACTCAGAGTTTCAGTTAACCCTAAAAGTGTTTATGTGGCGCGCTCACTTCATACCTGCCATGCGCTCACTTCTCCTGCCTCAGGGCAGATCCATGTTCAGGTGTGACAAACAGAGAGCACGAGAGCACGGATGAAATCAGTTTTATTGATCAGGAACATAAATAAGACGAAGGTGTCACTGTACACAAACCAAAGTCCAAATAAATAAGAGTCACAGCAATAAATTAAAGCAGGACGTGGACGACAGACTGCAGTTCGATGGCTATTTACACACGTTTTTACACAGTTTGTCGCTTGCTTCACGCCTCGCTTCACATTTTTCTTCTTCACATTTCAGGAATTTTATTTTTAAAAAAAGAAAAAACAAACAAACCAAACAGCACGAAGCAGCGGCTCGCTTCCAGAAACCTTCGAGTCCCATTTTTCCACACAAACAGTCCCAGGGCTCCCGCAGGCTGTGACCGCTGAAGCCCCCGAGCTCGCGTTTGGTTCTGCCGGGTCTGTGCGGCTCCGGTCGAACTTCAGCCTCTCTTTCTGAAAATGATTCTATGCCGGTGCCCTTACACAGACAGGAACAGGAAGCAGGTCATTTCCTGCGAGCTGCCGAGCTGAACCTTGAGGATCAGGCTCGACTCCACCTTCAGGTTCATCTGCGTACAATCATGGGCGGAGCGGCGGGGAACATCAAACAGAACACGACACCCGGACACGAACGCTGCAGAGCTCCAGCATGCAGCCGCCCGCCAACGCCAGCGAGCCAGCGGCTGCAGCTTTCATAGTCCAGCTCCGTGTCCCCACACACACACACACGCACACGCACACACACAGCAAACAAAATCTGATGTAAACATTGTTTTAGAGAAAAAAGGAACAAAACAAAACACACCTGAGACTAGCTCCTCCCCATTCTGTCGCTAAGCACTTATGTTACTCTGCAGAAGCCACACCCCTTGACCTGTCTTTGTGATGATGTCACCACCAGCCAAGTCAGTTGCAACTTGATGTTTTCTACATCCCTCCACCGGTAGGCAGATCGGCACCACGACCACATGGAGCGTGAGCTACGAGCCTGCTCACCTCTGACAGCCGAAGACACAATCAGGTGTAAATCAACTGGTTAACCAGACGACTGGTTAACCAGACCACTGGTTTCACCGCTGCGTCCCTGTGGCGTGGCCCTGCTAGCATCACATGCAAAACAGGGGAAAGTGCTAGCTTAACTAAACCATCACCTCTTCATTGTTGTGCGGTTTCAGACCATTTAGTCTTCATTTAACAGAATGCGAACCCCGGGCTAGCAGGCTAGCGCTGTGTTAGCCTGCATGCTAACAATTAACAGTGCATCATTCCTATGTGTCTGAGTTGTGTGCTTGAAGCTAGCAATGACTCAGCAGTTCTGTCCTGGTTCTAAACCAGCCGTCGGTGTGAACGAGAAGCTAGGAGTAAGTTCAACTTTACACAGCTTCATCCCTACTAACGAGCTAATCAGGTGAGTTTTATTAACTGGAGCCAGAGCTAGGCTAACACTGCACTATCGGGACGACAAACTAAGTTATTAGCTTTAAAGACACGAGCTAACAGGACAAAGGGTCAGTATCTTTTTTCATGGACTGAAACATCCTGATTATTAGTCGCTTGCTCTAGCTAGCCGAGGGTTAGCTTCAGTCAGATAAACCCAGCTAATTAGCTAAAAACAGTCATAATATGATCATTAGCATGAAATAAACAGTGATTATTTGTTTGACGGACCAGCGGCACATCTAGGAAGCTGTGGCTCATTATTGGATGGAAGGAGCTCGTCGTACCGCGGCAGAGATGAAACCATCGATTTGCACCAGTCGGACTCTATCTAAAACTTTATTGATGCGCGTAGAGACCGAAACGGCATGATTATATATTTCTAAACTTTTGTACAAAAGTGAAAGAAAAAAAATGCTGAACTGATTCTACAGTAGATGGATGGCATTTTCATCAACGCCTGGTGAACCCTTTGTGATGTAGTCTGTTTATAAGGAGCAAACACAGACAGACTGACAGCACACACCTTCAGTACCTCCAACTTCAGGTGTTCAGGTAAAAACATCCCGACGAAAAGCGCTGCTCTTCTTCTTCATCTACCCGAAGTCGAACTACCTGCTGCTGAAAGTCATCACAAAGTTCATCCCACCTCTGAAAAGAGTTCAGATTGCTAAACCTACACAGACACAAACATCCCTGTTCCCTTTGTCAGGTGTTCATGATTTAAGGTAGTTCAGGTGAACTCAAACCAGAAAAGAAAGCGTTGTTGCATGGAGAGTTGTAGTCCGACGGCGAGGAGTGGTCCAACTGAAGCCAGCAGGCGAGAGGAAGCTTAACGTGTTCGCTCGCCAGTACAATGCGGCAATGAATGACATCGTCCAAAGGTGCGACAGTTTAATCCAGACTGCACTCCTAACAGCATGCAGGTACAAAAACTAAAAAAAACAAAAGCCCCACACTCCAAGGTGATTCGCTGAATGTACTGGCATTCAGAGCCACAGAACGGAGGCGAGGACGGGCCAGCAGAGAAGAGGGATGACAATGCGTCTGCGTAAGCGAGGTTTCTAACACTATGAGAACTGGCGGTTGGCGAGTTGTTTAACGCTCTGATTCTGGAGTACGGTGATGACGCAACAGGCGCTCACTATGCGGAGAAAAAAAAGACAGCGTCAGCATCAGCTTGGACCCCTGGAGGGGTCGGGTTCAGGTGACCCGTAGTGGGATCAGAAATCAAGACACGAGTGCGAACAAAGAATCCAGCCCAGGCACAAGTTTTTAAAACCCACCCAACCCAAGAAAAAGAACTTTTGGCTTTGTGGTTATATACAGTGATTTCCTGTGGACACAGTCTGATGTCCATTAAGGATCCACAGGCGTGCAGGACTGGATGTTGGCGACCCGGCGCCGGCATCAAAGGTCAGGGTCAAGTCTTCAGGCCAAGAGGGGGTGGAGCTAACCGTGAATCTACTGTACAAGTGTTTATGGGTGTAGTGATTTTCCAGTCAGCTTTATCTGTAACTGTTGTGTGGGTATGACCCTCTACTAGCTCCGCCCCCTTCCTCTAGCACCACCCCCAGCTACTGGTGCACTTCGTTGGCGATCAGACTGTCCTCCCCCGACTGGAAATCCGCCTCATTGATGCTGTTCCCTCCATTCAGCATCTCCTCATCCTGCGATGACCCTCGGTCCTCCTCGCTGCTCCCTCCGCCAGGCTCGTCCGAGTTGGGGTCCTGGAGGACCTGGGCGATGTACATCTGCTGCTGTTGCTGGAAGGAACATAAAAACAGGTCAACCACCAGGAAGAGACATGACCACAAAGAGAACTGTGACGTGATCCGATTTCTATAAAAACGTGTTGTTTGCTATCTTCTTGATGCATGCTCAATCATCCAGGTGAGTAAATCTCCAAAAGTCAATTCTGATTGATTGTTGATTCTCAACAACCACTGATCAAAGACCATGGGTACCATTCACAGAGAGTTGGGGAATGGCAGCTTAGCCTTCTTAGACTGTGAGATTTCCATCAGTAATGGAGGACATCTAAAAGCTGACGTGTACCGTAAACCTACACATACGGATCAGTATTTAAGGTTTGACTCTCATCATCCACTGGAGCACAAACTGGGCGTCATCAGGACGCTACAACACAGAGCGAACACCATCCCCACTGACACAGCAGCCAGGGAGGCAGAAGAACATCAAGAAGGCCCTGAGTAAATGTGGTTATCCCAGCTGGACTTTTGTCAAAGCTGGAAAGGCTCCTAAAGAAAGCTCCAGCTGATCCAGGAGAGAAGAACAACCGCTGCATAAGTGAAAACCTGTAGTGATCCCGTACGTGTCAGGAGTATCGGAGCAGCTGAGACGCATTTTCTCTAAACACCGGGTCTCTGTGGCTTTTAAACCCCAAAACACGCTGCGCCAAAAATGGGTCCACCCCAAAGATCGGGTCCCCCGACACAAACAGAGTAACATAGTGTACGCTGTTAAGTGCAGGAGGATTGCCAGGATTTATAAATCGGGGAAACCAAACAACCTCTGGCTAAGAGGACGGCACAACACAGAAGAGCCACCTCATCAGGACTCTGCAGTATATTCACACCTACAGGCCAGTGGACACTCTTTCAATGATGAGGATGTAACATCCTGGACAGCAAGGAACGCTGGTTTGAGGGCGGAGTCAAGGAGGGAAAGACCATCTCTGAATCAAGGAGGGGCCTAAGGGTACATCTGTCACTATCTTACAATGCTGTGATTGCAGCCATTCCCCAACTCTCTGTGAATGGGACTCATGGCCATTGATCAGTGGTTGTTGATCAGTGGTCATGAGAATTTGCATAATTAAGATTAAGGAGCTGACCTCCCAGCCCGTTGTTCCTCAGTGGGCTGGTTTCAGTCATTATGCAAAAGTACTGTTTATAAGATTGGAAACCTGAGACTGAAGAAGTCACCTGGATGATGATGAAACGTTTCTCCCACTGAAAACGTCCAGATGAACAGAATCAACTTTTGGAGTGTTGTTTGCTAGTTGTGATTCATAAAACTTGTGTATCTCAACAAGTAGGGAACCATCGGTAACTTAGGTCCAAGGTTTTCTAGAAAGAATGTTTTATTAGCTTATGGATAAAATCAAGAACTACAAATCTGTTCTCCCTTCAGTGCAGTGATTGAGAGACAAGTTAAATAAGGTAAGAGCAGATCTTTGAATTTGAGCTTGGTGCTTTTTGAACCTTTCAGTGTTTTATGAGCTGTACGGGAGGATCAGTCCAGGAAAGGCATTCTGATAAAATCTCACACCATCTCCTAGTTTGTCTCAGCTTTGGTTTGCTTTGGTGAGTCTGCCTGCCTTTCTGGGCCCACAGACTCAAACAGCTGTGAGTGTGTCTAAGGCGGACTAACCGAAGGCCTCAGCGGCCCCGATCTCCGGCGGTACTGAGACCCATTTGATGAAAACCTGGGGGAGTGGTTTGTTGCAATCCCAATAAAGACAACATGCGTCACCTGAGATTTGGTGGTGGGTGAGGACGAGGGACGAGCTGGACGTCCGTTCTCGACAGCGTCCACGTCGTTCTCCTTTGTGTCGATCTGAAATGGAGATGCTCGGAATAAGACGCTGGCGTTCACACACTGCACACTAACCTTCATCGCACTGCTGTTGTACCTTGTAGTTGTGAGCGCTGAGGTACTTGAAGTGTCCGAAGCAGACGTGAGACAGACAGACCACAATGGTGACGATCAGCACCACGAGCGTGAACATGGAGGTCGGCGTGTCGAAGCCTGAGAGCACATTAGCAGTTAGCTATGGTCAGCAAATAACAACTTCCTGTCGCGAATACTAACACATTTTTTTTAGTTCTGCTGGATTTAAAACAGCTCATCCTTTCACCGAGGGTGTGGTTAACTTCACTAAAGGAGTCACCTCAGAAAACTGCCTCACGTTACCCCGGATTTATCGCCTATTTGTATCCGACCAGGTGAGAGTGAGGTTGAACCATGACCCACAAATGTCCTCTGAAAACACCGGGCAATCAGATGTGAGGACAAGTATGGTTAACCACATTTACTCGGCGATGCTATCGAACGCCATCCACGGAGACGACATCTTGTTATCAGGGTGATAATAGCCAGTACCCACTGGCAGGACTGTCAGACCCCCCCAAAACGATAGAAACATTTAAAAAATCCCCCCCCGCCAGAGTTTTACTTGGTCTTGGTCTCGACCTCGACAGACTTTGGTCTTGGTCCCGCTGTCTCCCTCTTGTTGTCTCAGATCGACATAGTGGTCGGAGATTTGGAGTCAACAGTATCCATGACACACAACGAGAGCGCTTTGCAGTGAATCAGAAGAGTCGACTCCCATTGAGCGAGAGCTGGCAACTCAATTAATTTCCCTCCATATTGTGGCCAATCACATGCGAGGATATAGGATAATATCATTATGTGAAAAACAGAGAGGGGGATGGACGTGACGGTCACGTGGAGCGTGCGTCTGTCCTCTCAGTGAGTGAGACAGTGGACGGTGGTGAGGAGGGCTGTGCATCGCAAAAACACATAAATGTGCCCGAGACCTGTACACGAAGCAGCATCTGGCTGCAGTTTAAAGACTTTTTTGTCTCGGTCTCGTCTTGACTTCGTCTTGGTCTCGATACCCACTGGTCTTGGTATTGTCTTGTTATAGTCTACCCCCCCACCCCCCCCAAAAAAGCAACATGTCAGAAACTGCCTTTCACTGTCAGCACTTGTTATCAGTGACAAACGACCAGAACTGTTCAACCTTCTCATTGATCCACTAATAATGAAAACTACAATTAACTACATAAAAGAGAAATTCAGGGATTCAGAGGGTCGGGAGACTCGTAGTGTCCCAGACACTCAGGGATGCTACTGAGCTCTGCAGCTTCTTTCAGAAACATCCTGCAGTCATGAAGGGCGTCTCTGCAGAACAGCTACCTGCACCACTCGCATTACTTTATTGGACTCATCAAACGGTCTAAGCGGCCGTCCTAGGCGGCGCGGCAAGGAAGGTCTGACACAGCTGTGGTGGGCGGGGCTTACCTGTGCGTACAGTGGAGAAGAACAGCAGCCAGAAAAGGCAGAGGATGGGTGCTGCCACCACTTGGGTGACGGCTCCAGAGTGGATCTTCTTGTCCAGTTTGGAGGGCAGGTAAGCGTAGTACATGTTGTATCGGTCCACCAAGTGTTTCAGCAGCATGTACATCAGACCTGCGGGTGAACAGGTGAGCTGAATACCCCTGACGTCATGCTGGACCTGCTTTTATTCTGACTTGAGACTTTACGGGAACAGGAATTAGACTATTTTCAGCCACCGTCACACTTTACACTGACTTGTATGACTTCACCTGGATGCTAGTACTACTACTACTTCAACACCTGTACTGTTACTCTAAACATGTACTGACTAACAGTTACTGCAGTGCTGGACTGACCGAAGGGCACGATGATGGGGCAGGTGATGCTGTAGGCCATCACCACTGTGAAGACGTTCATCATCCAGGCATACGCTGCTCCGAACTGAAACTCGTAGGCCTGATGCTGTAGGGACGACAGACAGGGTTACAGTCAGAGCAGCGCCCCCTATGGGCTGAAAGCTTTACCGCACCACCATAAACTTCTCAGTGAGTGTGTCCTCACCCTCTTGACGTTGCGGCGGTCGGCAGCAGAGCGAGCCAGGCACAGCCGGATCATGTACATGAGCAGGCCGGGGATCCTCAGCAGGTCCATGGCATTTCCGATGAATGCGGAGGCGATAACGTAGTTGACGAAGAAGGCGCCGTTATCTGGCAGAAAGACGCACCTGCAGAAACACAGTGGTTTTCAGTGAGCGGTAACAACCGTCAAACTGTAGGCTGGAAACAAAACATAACTCACTCAAATCGGACTTTAGCATCAGCCAGGAACTTCCTGTCAAAGAGCCAGCGGAAGAAAACGTCCAGACTGGAAAGCACAGACAGAAACGCTTTAGTAGAGGTCAAAGGTCAGTCAGGTTTCACACTCTTTAGAGCCACAAGATCTGTTACCTGCTGAGGCCGAGAGATGGCAACAACAGAACCATGAAGATCAGGAAGGTGTAACACTTATGCATGGTTGTCCTGTTTTCTCCAGACCTGCACACACCGACAGGTGAAACAGAAACTGTGAGATGGACGGAACCAGGAGCAAACCACGGGCAAACGGGGACAAAAAAAAAAAAAGAAAAGAAAAGAAAAATGGGATGAAGCGTGCCCAATAACGCAGGGGATAAAAAACAAAACATGGCAAACACTGAGGTCAGATACAAGCGTCACTCGACTTTAATCATCACTGGGACTCTACAGGAAATGACTTTAAATGGGACCTTCGACTTATTTATTTCTAGTTTCACGGTGTGTGCTACTCTCACAAATAACAAAGTGATGAAGAGCAGCAGTGGAAGCAGCTGTACCTGGTCCAGTGAGCCTCGAAGAAAGCAGAGTAGTAGACGATGGTTGGCAGCAGAGCAGAGAAAGCCCAGAGCAGCAGGGTGGGGAAGAACTGAGTGACGATGGGGTTCTGTTCAAGAAACCAAGAAAAACAATTCATCCGACCAAACATCCACCCAATCAACCCAAACCATTCACCAACAAGCATTGATCCAAGCACCCAACAGACAGAGAGCACAGAGTCAGAGCTGAAGGAATCGGCCTGAAGCCAGACTATACACCTGCTTCACGCTTCTTACATTCAGATACTCGACGGGCTTGGTGACGTTGAACTTGTCCATGGTGGAAATGATGATTGCGGGCGTGGTGAGGAAGAAGAGCAGAATGAAGAGGATGCAGTTGATGACAAAACAACGGATCCACCAGGAGATCCCGCCCAGTGAAAGGTGTTCCCTACAGGAAGGAACACAGAGTCAGCTGATCTCAAAGGGCGCATGTATTTGTCCAAAGTTTCAGGTGGGCGGAGCGTGCGGACATACCAGCGGACATTCTGTGGGTCGGGTGCGTACGAAACACTCCAGTTATGAACGTGAAGAACCTCGCTGAACTGAGAGGAACGTGGCTCCTGACGACATCGACACCCCTGAACCTGACAGGCGTTAAAGTCCTTCAAAATGCTGAGAAAAGAAGAGCCGTGAGCAGAGGTGAGGTCAAAGACATGACAAGGATTCGAATGTGAGGGGTGTGGCTAACGTGAGGTGGAGGCAGGTGGGACATTTCGTTAGAGAAAACTATAAAAACCATAAAATATTTAACGATCGCCAAATGAGAAGTTTTTGAGGAGAAAAATAGGGGGAGGAGTCTGAGACAGATAAAGAGGAAGTGAAGCGAGTGGCTTACATGGCAGTCATGGCCTCATTCTGGAAGGTGACAAAGGCCATGCCCAGAGGCTTGGTGTGGACCTTTTCCTTCTCCTTCCTGTACTCCTCCTTGAGTTTGGCCTCCCTCTTGGTGTAGTAGCTGACCGCCTCCTCCTGCAGACCACAGAAAAGCATCAACAAACTGCCACCTGACATGCTAACATTAGCACGTTAGCATTTGAATTATGTGGGTAAAGCTTGGCGATGTCGTGACGACTTGCAGGACAGGTGAAGTAACCCTGAAGTCCAGCTTGCTGCTCCTGGACTCATCATTCTGAGTACCAGCTCGCCATTTTCTGTATTGGCGGCATTTTAACAACGGAAACACCACAACATAACGCAGAGACACGCGACGCAGGACAAAATCATTGCGCAGTTGATGAACTGAAGGGAATGTGCAGAAACGTCGCTGTATAATGAGCCCAGCTAGCTAGTTAGCAGCTGCTGATGTGACCGCGCACGGTTCTGCCATGGGGGCGATGTCTTTGTTTTTACCTCCTCACAGCCAGCGATGGCGCAACAGCAGAGGTGTCCGCAGGGCTTGGGGTTGATCATGGTGGGAACGTGTTCTTTAGCCATCAGGTCGGTAAAAAACTTCTTGCTGCGCTCCGTCTTCTTCCTGCAAAACACGAATGAAGTCATCAGGTGACGACGTGGAGCACTTTCCTGCTCGTGTCAGATGCTTACTCCTCGGCGCACTTTAGCAATAACGATATTTGGAATGAATGTAGCTTGTTTGCAGCTCTGGAGGCCAGGATCACTGAATTGGAGACTGGGCTTCACACCCTCATAAAAACCTGTAGTTAGCCAGGCTCCTGTAGCCGGGGCAGCTGAAGGTAACGTAGGCCATGCTAGCTGACCAGACTTGAATTTCACATAAGGAGCAGTTTAGTTAATCAGAAGACAAACAGGTCTGGATAAACCTGCTAAAAGAAAAAAAAAGAAAAAAAGCTGTGTAGCGACAACAAGCAATGTGAATAAAAACAAACCTGGGTTAAAGTTGTCAGCAATGATTCAACTAAAGTCTGCAATTTGTTTTTCATTGGCTGTGGCTCTGCAGCACAGATCAAATCATCAGTCTTCATGTAAACACCTGTGATTGGTTGTGCAAAAGGTCAAAGGTCTGCTTGAATCAGTTTAGAGCAGCAAAAGATTTTCTTGGAAAACTTAAAAGAAAAAAGCTCCTATTTACAGTATTTTATTTTTCTGATCTCTGTCTCTCTTCCACATCATGTCTTTATCCTGTCTTCCTTCTCTCACCCCAACCAATCACAGCAGATGGCCCCGCCCCTCCCTGAGCCTGGTTCTGCCGGAGGTTTCTTCCTGTTAAAAGGGAGTTTTTCCTTCCCACTGTTGCCAAAGTGCTTGCTCATAGGGGGTCATATGATTGTTGGGTTTTTCTCTGTATCTATTATTGTAGGGTCGACCTTACAATATAAAGCATGTTGGTGCTCTATAAATAAAATTGAATTGAAATGATTTGACTGCTGGAGATTTATCGGGTCCAACTGGTCGATGTGGAGTCAGAAACAAGGCTTCTGGAGCGGAGCTGAACATGACAGCAGTAATCTGTATTTAGATTACTGCAAGGTGGAAAAGACAGAATGCTTGTGAAGAGCTTGGAGATGTTCACACAGCTCAGGGGTCAAAACCAGCTGATCGATGCATTTCTACTTATAAACGTGATGCGTTCAGAGTCTCACATTTTCATGCATATGAATGATTACTGTGTGGGTGTGTGAGATTTTACTCCCAGCATGCACTGGGCCTCACCTTTCAGCGTTCAGAGCCATCAGTTTGGCCACGTTATAGCAGATCCGAGCCTCGAGCACCGTGCAGTTCTCGTACGCCTGCCTGCAGGACACAAAGGAGGCACACCACCATCAGAACAAGCGTTCGATTCCTGCACCCTCCCACAGCAGCGCTGCAGGACTCACAGCTCATAATCATCCTTCTTTATCTGATGCTGGGCCTCGTGCAGTGTCTGAAACAAGCTGCTTTAGCCCTGCCCCCTTTCACTTTCATCTGACTGGCCATGTGCCCCAGATGACCATATTAGGGACATCCCTTCTGAATGAAACTGTGATAAGCTGAGTGTTCAGGGCAGACTCATGGGGGTTACACTCATCATCACAAACTCGGAGCAGGAGAACAGCTCCGTGCAGTCACTGACAGGAGAGCGTGGAACTTACTCAAAGTGCTGTTTGATCTGACTCTCCTCGGCATACTTGGAGATGCCGTTGATGAACAGAGTGCGTTTCACCTGCAAGACACAAAACTGGGATTACCTCACGGCTAAGCGCACAAATGCCGCGTCCTCAGAGTTCACGGACTTCCTACCAGGTCGTCCTCCTTGTAGTGCATCTTAGACGTGTGCCTCCTCATGCTGTAGACGGTCAGCAGCAGATACATGAAGGCAAACGTGGTGTGCAGCCAGAGCAGGTTCGTCCTGCAATGTAGCAAACCCCCAGATTACACCTCTCACCAGGAAGGTTCACAAGCTTTTACTCTGAAACATCTGCAGGAAACAACGCCGTGATTAACAAAGCAAAGAAGAAGATATGAAATCTCACCCAGACTTCAGGTTGGCTATCGTCGTGCGTCCGAAGCTGTAGGCGTTGTTTTCTGGAAGAAAGCAAAGGTCACATGAAGCCCGAGTGTGCACGAGTGCTTTTCCTAACATCAGCCATTGCATCACCAGATGTGTGCTGGTGGACTTCCAGTAGTCACGGTGTTTATAGTGGGAAAGCTTGAAGTGGAGCTTTATTGGCTTAAATGTCGTTGTGTTGCAAAGACAAAAATAAAACGCAGCGTCTGAGTCACTGAGCGACGTGTTTATTGATGGTTTCATATGCCCGACTCAGCGTGACTTCTTTAAAGCTTCGTCCACGGGTGTTTCTGAATCCTCGAAGGCCATTTCGCCGAGCGGACGCCCTCCATGTGCGTCTGACAGGAAGAGCTTTTATTGTTGACACCCCTCAAGGTGTTGCACAGACTGCATTTGTCAAGGGAGAAACTGGCAAGAATGTACCAGGGGGCCGATCCGACCTGCCCCAGATGTAAACAGGTGCCAGCCAACTTATGCCACATGTTCTGGTCTTGTTCCAGGCTGAAAGACTTTTGGGCTAACATCTTTAGAACATTCTCATTCATTTCTAATAAGGATAT
>NW_005187626.1:502501-506506 GCF_000239375.1 Pundamilia nyererei | reverse complement strand
CCCTTTTCTTTTCTTCCTCTGTCTGGGTATAGTTTTGTCTTACACTGTGCGGTAGGACTTGAGTTCGAGCTTTTCTGTATGAATGATATGCTTTCTGAAAACTCAATAAAAACACTTTGATTATTATTATTGTTGACACCCCGCCCCTGGGTCAGCACAGGAAGTCATCATAGCCGCTTTCACCTCCTTACCTACCGCCTGTCACTATGACAAAATCACAGCACGTTTCTAACACGGCACTCGTACTACAGACCAGATGGGACCGAGTCTACCATTAGCCACAGTCTACAGGGCGCAGGGTGCCTACGCCTCTGACCCCACCCACTTTACCTTCTTTGGAGGGTGGTCCAGGTGTTCCTCGGCTGAGGAAAGCATCTTTACTGATAATTCGGACTAAAACATTCAGACAGAAGGCGAGAAGGCGGTGAGTGACACATCAAGACCTGAGACCCTCAGACCGAGTTGCTCTTACCCAGAAGGTCTCCAGAGAAGTTCACGGGCAGGACGATGCCGACCGAGAGGACGCCGACCACGACCAGAAGGCCGATGATGTGACGCTGGAAGGACAAGTAGTGAACGGCGTCTTCGCCACACTTCTCACGAATCTCCTCGTCTCTGCGGCAGAAACAGGAGGAGTCACGGTCTGTTCTTACACTGGGAAATCTGAGCGTCTGTGATGAGTTCACAGTCTGTGGTAACGATGGGACAGTGGAGCTTTCGGTCTGACCGTGAAAGCGAGAAGCCGTTTCCTCATACTCACTTTATTCTGAAGATGGCCGTCAGCCACGAGCAGAAACCCTGAAACACAAACAGGAAGAAGACGACAGCTTTACAGCAAGCGAAACGACAGTGCCTGGGATTCCTCATCCTCACAAGCCGCAGGTGTGCAGGCGAGGCCAGTGGGCGGGGTCGCAGCTCAAAGTACCCAGAGCTGCCGAGCTGAACAATGGCCGATGGATTAGGAACACAGATCACAGACGTACTCTGAGTGTCCTGCTTTAACCCTGTCACGCATGAATTAAATCCTGACTGAGGTTGTCATAATTCATCCGTGACAAGGTTAAATAACAATAATTACAAAGAAACACGTCAAACATCTGTAGTAACATTAAATGACCAGCAGGTGGCAGGTATGGAGGGACACATCAGTGTCCAACGTAGTGGTTTATGTGCAGGTACACCATCAACACTGACACGGATACAACAACAGCCTTTGAATAGCTGTCTACTGTGGTGGCCGCTATGATGACGCCAGATGATGATGATGTGTGTGCGTTTTGTGAGTTCTGCCCAGTTTGGATGAACTTTGACCCTCTGTCAGCTAACGGCTAACTGTGGCGGAGCAGGAAGAGGAGGGAGTGATGAAGGTGTTCTTACGTTGTCTCTCTGGTCGAAGTCAACAGAGCTGGAAACCGAGGTGAGGCGTTCATAGCGGTCGGGCGTCTCCGAGTGCATCGCCGAGGCAACACTGTGGACACAAACAGGAATGTTAGTATGGGGCCCTCTGACCTTTGACCTCTGTGTGTGACAGCTGGTAAGACTCCAGAGTTCCTTTGAAAATGAGTTTCGAGACACTAAACACAGACGACGGTTCACCAAGCACAAACCTGGATCGGCACGCCCGCTCGATCGCAGTGACCCCGCGCGCTCGACTGAGCGGCGACCCTGCTGTGGTGGCGACCCCGCTCGCTCGATCGCGGCGACCCTTCACTGGGTTCAAATTGATGGATTTGGGAGAAACGGCTTAGAGCCAAACCGTCGGCTCAGCTGGAAACGCAAATAAAGATCTGAGTCACGTTTATCCAACAAAAGCTCTGTGGCGGTCGGTACAGCAGAAACTTCAAGCTTCAAACCGCTCAGGAACCGGACTTGATCCACCGGACCTGCTGCCTCACGTCTTTAACGGTTTCTACGTGTTTCTGCCTCCACTGTCACAGTTTGCAGGTTAAGGACTAAACAGCAGAGTCGGGGGGGAAAGTTCAGCGATCTGAAGTCTGTAAACGGCGTTACAAAAATCCAGCCGACAGAAGGAAACGCACAGAGGACGACGGCGCCATTTATACTAGGACAGGAAGTAAAACTGAATACGGAACAGGGACAACTAACAAAGTAAAACAGGAACTAAGTGACAATAACTCGGGAACGTCAGACACAAAAACCTGACACGGGGAAACACACAGGAGGAATGTGAGGGAACTAACGCACTCGAACACGACAACAACACGAAACTAAGAGCCAAACGGAGAACAGCTGACATCACAACACACAAGAACTTCAGAGAGTCGGGGTCCAGAACCGCAGGACCACCACGTTTACACAAAGGTGGGAATCACCATGGCAACCAGTGACCCCAATAATGATCGGCTGTTCTGTAGTGCTGACATCTTTAACGTCGACTACGTTTGCTCTTACGTCTTCAGTTATTATCGTTTTAGCTGCCGACTCTGAGCGTGGGCGTGGCTACGGCACGTTGGGCTACTGAGTCATCTAGCTAGCACGTCACAGGGGTCCACATACGCGGGTAGCCGTTACCTTTTCACCGGCTCATAGTTATCTCTGTCGCGCCTTCGGCTGAGTTTGACACAAACATGGAGAGAAGCGTGGAGTGGTGTTAGCATCACAGCAGGTAGCATAATTAGCCATTTCAATGCTGTAAAAACACAGTGTTCATGTGCTGCGGAGGGCGATTAGTGCCTCACTGACACAGTTCAATGTGCCCTGTGGGAGAAATCTGATCCATCTCTTCTTAATAATATAGCGCATGGCAATGAACCATTTTGCCTAAATAGGAAGCCCACTTTGAGCCAAACAAACACAAACACAACAGGAGGATTAAAGTGTTGCAGTTCAACCAAGTGCCAAGCAGTTCAAATGTTATGTTTTTATAATTAAGCGCTTAAATGTAGCGAGCAGGCTGCTGCGGATAGATCTGTGCAGTCTGTTGGCACTAATAACCTTCCATACAGAAACCCAAACAAGCACAGACTGAAATGCAGAAAAGAGGTGTTAGTGCACCAACCAGAGAGCCCGTTAATCAAACCAGAGGAGGTTAGCAGACAAACCAAACAGGGAGGAAGCAACAACAACATACTATTCCCGCTCCTCCAGGTCGCTGAAACGCTTCTTCAGTCTTCAGGAGAGGAAACAGAAAATAACAAGGAGGTGATGCCAGTGAGAGGGAAACAACCCTGATCAGGTCACACAGCAGGAACGCATCACGCCCACCACCGCGTTTACACATGGACGCTCAAAGATAGACGCAGCCGCCATGATGTCACTGCGAAGCCTCGGGCTGAAGCTTTCTGCTAACGCCGCCTAATCTTACTGCTAAAACACGCTGTTAACCAATGAGCATCGAGTCAACCAATCAAGGAAGAGTCCCGCTGAGTCAGAGGCTCAGTTTCTTCTATATAGTCAGACTTTTTCCCCAACCAGCGTCGCCACCTGCTGGATATTAGTGAGAACGCAGATTTAAGGAGGCTTCACCTGTCAGATCTTGGAGGCTACGTCCATCTTTAATACTGTCGGTGTTTGTTGGGGGTAGACATGTTACTTGAAGCGTGTTTTTACTTGTTCATTGTTAAGTCAAATTGTGTTTCTTAAATTTGTAAGTCTGAGTGCAAATCTATAGGATCAAGACATTCCTTTGTCTCCGACCACCTCTCCAGCCACTCAGGGGGAGGTTTTACTGCAGATGCATCCTATCTGACAGATCTGTTTCTCGTGTGGTCGGCTTCCTGCCCTTCTGTGGCTTCACTGTGTTGTGCACGGTGAACCAATACAGGAAGTGAACCATATATTGGGTGTGGGGGAGATTACCATTTTGTGACTAAGGATGTTGTTAGAAACAGTTGGAAGTCACGCACGCACACACACACACACACACACACACGTTCTTGCACATGCATACAGATGTTTACACACACACACACACACACACACGTTCTTGCACATGCATACAGATGTTTACACACACACACACACACGTTCTTGCACATGCATACA
>NW_005187626.1:473114-474450 GCF_000239375.1 Pundamilia nyererei | reverse complement strand
TGCCAAATTAATTTATTAAAACTAATACAGATATATGTATGATAAATTAGTTTGCTAAATTACAAGAATATTTTTTTATTTAACAATTGCAACTGCAAGAAATTAAATATTGAACAAAAATATATCGTCACATTCTTCATTCTCAAATTCTAATTTCACAAAGTAAATTTTTGATTAACAGAAAAAATGAATTACAAAAAATAATATTTAGTATATTATAAAATATTCTGCAACCATGAGTCAGAATCTTCATGACAGTACTGTGGACTTACTGCTTGTCTAATAGTGATAAACTTCAGGGGAGATCATGATGACAGAAAACTGTAAACAGCACTCTGAAGTCTGAAGCTTCTTGTTTCTGTGACCTCAGCACGCTGACACACCTGAACTTACTACAGATTTTAAAAAGCGATGATTACAGGGAAGAAACGTCTCTTTTTCATCCGTTTAATCAAACATTTGATGCCTCAGCTGTCTCAGTCCTGTAGCAAATACAACTAACCTGAGGCTTGGATTTGGCAGCAGGAGCCCCTGTACATCCTTCTCAGCAGCACACATGTGGGGCCCATTTAATCCCACTTCTTCCTGAGCTTTGCTTCATCACAAGACTAAAGGTGGCATCCCGTGTCACGGTCTGATCATCATCCAACTGGAGAAGAAACATTTACAGACCTCATGGTTTTGTTTTCTGATCCTGCAAAAAGACAGAGGACAACAAAACCCAGAGAACACGAGATACACAACATCCAACAGACTCAACAGCCTCCATAAATGAAGAGCAGCAGGTTGGTCCAGGTATACCAGATATGAGCATACTTCACATTACTGGGTATGAATAATAATCAAGAGACAAACTTTAAAGATGCAGAGCATGATGTCCCATCATCAGACTGCAAACAAACATCCACCAGGCTTCTTTGCTGTCAGAGGTGATGGTTCTCCCATCAGGGATCAGTAGAGTGTATTAACCTGTGGTATAAGCAGTCGTGGAATTTTTTAAATAAAGTCTGCAACACAGAAAGAGCTGTGATCAAGCTATTTATTACTGCGCCAACACACATCAAACATCACAGTTCAGTCATGTCAGCGCTGCCACAGAAGTGGTGCTCCTCCTCCTTTATGCATTCCAAGCAACAGGGAGGAAGTTCCAAACTGATCCTACCACACTTCATGTGTCTCGCTATGAAACCTAACGCATCAATGGTTATGCTGTTTTGTGGCCTTATCAGCACCTGTAAAGGGAGTTGTTTTCTCAAACTGCTGACGCTGAAGTAAGTTCATCTAGTTTTAGAAACTTTCACTGAACAGTAACAGTGTCACAACTAAGCATATGCAT
>NW_005187626.1:455171-471412 GCF_000239375.1 Pundamilia nyererei | reverse complement strand
GCCAGGGGGGTACCCTGCGCGTCCATAAGTGAAGCAGAGGGAGCCTGACCATGCGTCACACGTTTGACGAGTTGGGAGTGAGAACGTGTTGGTTTCTTTTCACCTCAATACCAAACGCGTAATATTTTCTCTGAATACGAGACGATTCCGTTTGGCAACTCTACTAACCTTATCAATAAAATAAGATAAAACAAGTTCAACATCAGTAACATCATAGCACCCCCCCAGCAGTATATAAACTCCGTCATGCTAGCTCGCACGCAGTACGGGTTACTGTAACTGACTGTAAAAAGTCAGCATAACGAAAATAAACTCCACCTAAACTTGATTTATATCTGACCCAGACAGACTGCAGGTCATAACTTCTTACCTGAAGTTCGGTTCACCGCCTCGGGTCTCTGCTCCTCCTGCCTTTCCCTCATCCACCTGCCAGCGTGTTGCACCTGCTGCTTCCACCACTTGCTAATATTACTGAATCTGTGGAAGCTCCGCGATAGCCAAACAACTGAGTTATTTTTACACATCTCCCAGCATCTGGCCAATCCACCACCTTTCAGTGTTTATACCATTACGGGAAAAAACGAAAAAAAACAAACAAAAAAAAACAAAACAGACAAAACCCATCGGCCCATAAAAACAGAAAATCACCATCGGCCCACCTGGACTGGCCATTGGCCCACCGGGCAAATGGCCAGTCCAGCTATGGCTTTGATGTACCAACAAAGAAACGGTGTGCTGGACAGTAGAGATGCTCACCAGTGTTCAGCCAGGTCACCAACAGGAAATCCCAATTTGGATGGACATAAAGACATTTATGATGAAAGTTGGCTCTTGTGATCAGCGCCAGCTCGACTGACAGGGGCTTGTGATGTGATTTGGATTTCCACAGCAGAAGGTGAAGATTTCCACATCACTGTGTTTCACTGTAGGCTGGCGAGGGTCAGTTTCCCCAGCTTTAAGGTACCTGTTTGAGAATTATGCCAGGGAGTCAAGTACTTCTGATTTAAAGCTGTCATGATGCTCTGTGTGTGGACCCGACAGTAATCCATACAGAGAAAACCCAACAATCATATGACCCCCTATGAGCAGCACTTTGGCGACAGTGGGAAGGAAAAACTCCTTTTTAACAGGAAGAAACCTGCAGCAGAACCAGGCTCAGGGAGGGGCGGGGCCATCGGCTGTGATTGGTTGGGGAGAAAATAAAACTTTAATCAGAATTACACGTACCGGGTCACAGATCCAGTACCGTGACAGAGGGGATTAAAGTACCAGAGGGCAACATTGCAGACATAGAGGACAGCCACAAGAACCTGGGAATCCCACAGGCAAAGGGGAACCATGAAGAGGTCGCTAGGAAAGCTGCAACCACCAAGTACCTGCAGAGGGTCAGGCAAGTCCTGAGGAGTCAGCTGAATAGGAAGAACAAGATCCGGTGATCAGGCACCCTGCTGGGATAATCAGCTGACCAAAGGAGAAGATAGATGCCACTGACATCATAACCAGGAAACTCCTTTCACCCGAGGCCCAGCACCCTGAGACTGCACGCTAGAGACGGATGCAGTGCATCAGGAAGATGACCACAACTGACAGTTTAGCAAACAAATGATGAAGGGCTCAAGTGCAGAACCCAGGCAACACAGCGAGACACCGTAATCAGTTCAAGAATCTTTATTCAGTCAGGAGATATCTACACCCGACCGAAAACAAGTAACTCGAACTAAAACAGAGAAATAAACGTTCCTTGGGGACAAAGGCGGAGCTTAACTAAACACAAGGATCCAGTTACTAGGGAGAGAGACTGGTAGGAGGAGTGGAGACAGGCAGTGAGTGGGCAGAGAATCCAGGAGGTGTGTTTGGTAACGATGTCCACAGAATAATAAACCTTACTTGGAACCCAAGCTAGTCGGGCCTGGGGAGGGTGTAGTGGGAGAAGCCTTGGGTCTGCTAGGAAACCGACGGAGTGCGAGCAGGCAGGTGAGCGTGGGGCGACTCTAAGGCACAGCATCTACAACCAACAGGTGAGCCAAAGCACCTGAAGACGAACGGCGTCTGTCTGAAATGAGTGAATGCACACTGGGGTGAAAGCACTTTGATCAATTTATTTATACAGCACTTTTCACAGGATAACAACCACAAAGTGCTTCACAGTAATATAAAAACAGAAATACATCAAAATTCAAACATACAGCTGTGAAGAATAGATTCCTTCATATAGATCAGAGTTAAAGAGAATATAGTTTGTGATTTCTTTCAACATTATAATATTGTGGTAATGGGTGTAAGGATACAAAATAGGCCTGGGATGGGAACAAAGAACTGGGGTGCAGGGCAGGAGAAGAAGAAGAAGAGCAAGAGAAAAGAAAAAAGAAGAAAAAAGGAGAAGAAAGACAGACAGACAGAAAGAGAGAGAAGAGCAAGAGAAAAGAAAGAAAGAAAAAAAGAGAAGAAAGGCAGGAGGAGGTGGGGGTCAGGGTGTCAGCACCCTTGGCCACCGTACTAGTGTATTTCCATTGTGGGGGTGTTTACTGTAGGAGGAGACCAGAGGTTATAACTGTAACTGTTGTGTTCTTTAGGTCAGCCTTCAGCATAGGACTGCAGTGTGCTGATCTCCACATGCATCTGTAAGAATAACGGTAATAAAAGGATTGTGTAAAACATGGAAACATCTCAGCGTGATCTCTACCAGGACCAAAACAATCGCAGAGACTGGCGCTGTCTCAACACAGCACAGATCTAAGTAAAAGCCAATCTCAATAAATGAGTCTTAAATGGTAAATGGCCTGCATTTGTGCTTTACACTACATTCAGTCATCCACCCATTCACACACACATCCACCCACTGGTGATGGCAGCTACATTGTAGCCACAGCTGCCCTGGGGCGCACTGACAGAGGCGAGGCTGCCGGACACTGGCGCCACCGGGCCCTCTGACCACCACCAGTAGGCAAACACGGGGTTAGTATTTTGCCCAAGGATATTTGGCATGCAGCCTGGAGGCAGCCTGGGATCGAACCATCGACCTTCTGATTAGTGGCTGACCTGCTCTGCCACCTGAGCTCAGATACTGTAGAGATCCCGTCCATTTCTCATCCAGGGTCCAGGCACCTTTGGGTCATTAGTCCCAGAAATATTCTCCCATATTCTTCTCAGAAACTAGAGGAAATAGACTAATGTTCTTGTGAACATCACACAAGGAAAGGAAAGAGAGATGTGGACCCCAGCAGCTTGAGAATTAATACTTTTAGTCCTGAACTTAACCCCACGTTCTTTTATTTTCTCCTCATGGACCAACCACAGCCTCTGTGTCAAGTTTTCCCGTTTCTTCCCATCCTTTGTCCCAATCTCCAACTGTTTTCTCTTGAAGTGCATTTCCATTTCTTGCAGTCTCGTGGACTGATGCTCTGAAGCTCTGCTTGCTGCCTTGCTGTCAAGCAACTCTCAAGCTGAATGAGTCAACGGATAATATTCCCAGGTCAAAATGCACAGTAGACACGTTAGTTGTTTGTTTTTTACAAACCAATTTCAGTATGTTAGTGCTCTGCAGCGGTCATTGGAAACAGCTACTGTGCTGTGGGAGTTTCACTAAACTCCTGCACGCTGTTACATCACTAGAACAACCCAATATGAAACACGTGGCTACAACAAATGGAACAAACTTTAACATGGCTACATAACCACATGGAAAACATCGCACAGAGCTGAGGTTATGAACCTTAACTGCTGTTCTGAGTTAACTTGCTGAGCGCTGATTCTTAAATATTGCCAGATGGAGAGCAGCTCCAGGAAACCCAGAGGGAGGACTCTCTGGACAGCACCTTCTGGACTCAGTGAATGCAAACAAAACAGAACATTTCTCCTCCTACACAAAGTCAAATTGGAGGTAAAGAGGATGCCACACTCAGAAAAATAAAGGTGCAAACACAGACACCACGCCCCTCTGTTTCTCTTTTCTTTTGAGACCGGCTGAGCAGGAACGCGGGACGCCAGTAGGTCACGTGTAGCACCCTCCTCCTTCTCCTCCTCCCCCATTTCCTCCTCCTCCCCTCCTCTCGGCTGTTGTCGGGTGTGATGGAGTGCCGCGAGGCCGTCGTGTCTTACCTGAGCTGGGGTCTGGTGGTGGGTGGGGGCGCTTACCTGCTGCGGCAGATGCAAAACTGCGCAGAGTACGGCCGCTACGCGCCCACGCAGGCGCGCTGCTGCCCGGCCAGGCTCGGCTGGTTCTTGCAGGAGGTGCCGGCTCTCCTTGTGCCGCTGCTGCTGTTGCTGCTCTCCGCGGAGACCGGGACCGGGAGGAGGCTGCTGATCGGCACCTTCATGCTGCACTACTTCCACAGGTACGGTCTCATGCTCGCGTGCAGCAGAGAAACACTCACGATATAAACTTCTTGTTATTCATAGTGTCGAGGCGCTAGTGTCTAGACCGTAGAGCCAAGTCAGAGCACTTATGAACAGTGTTCCTTTGTTTAACGTCGTCCCGCATCACTTGTTTTAAAACTCGAGGGGACCGATCTTTCCAAGCGGTTGCACCCAGTACAGACTGTGGAATGCACTTCCCCTATTTCCACGGTGTTTGGACTCAGTGGAGACCTCCGAAAAGCAGCTGAAGACATTTTTATTTCAAAAAGCTTTTTATTAGACCAGGCTTTTCATGATGTTTATGGCTGCATTGTGTTTTTACCATGTAAAGCATTTTGTGACACATGTCTGTGAAAGGTGCTATATAAATAAACTTTACTTACTTACTTTGAGCAGCTCCACCTAAAACTGTGGAAGTGCAGATCCACGCATGTTTGAGAGGTGTAACGGAGCGAAGGTGATTTTATTTCCACAGTGTTTTTTTTAAAGGAAGGAAACCTTCCTCCAAACGGACAGAGCAGTGGAGCCGCCAAGGGAAAGCACACGAATTAAAAACTGTATAATTAAAATATAATTTATTATATTTAAATAGTTAAAAATGAATTAAAACAACCCTGGCCAGGGGACAACAATGAAAATCATTAAAACACAACATTAAAAGTCCAGTGGCGTCCGCCACGGTATAAGAGTCACTAAGAATTAAAAATCCCGTGAAGCGGTGCAGGAGGGAAACCCGGCGGCGTCCTCGCCTTCCTCCCCGCGTTCTGCGCCCCGGTGCGCTAAAGAAAGGGAGGCAGCGGCAGTCACTACTCTTTTAGGCAGCTTTCATCCATTAAAAGGGGACAAGTCAAAAGACTTACCCCGGGCGGGCAGAGCTCTTAACTCTGCCCACCGCCTCTAATTCCCTGCAGACGCGTAATCTGGCCTCCTGTTGCTGCAGCAGTCGGACCGCTCGCTCCGCGTTGCTGGCGCTGTATCCTCCTGCCCTCCTTGACACCAAGCTCCACCAGCCTTATGTGTCACTGAGCACTCTCTGTAAATTACCACTCGCTTTCCTCTCAGGTGTGTCAAATTAGTAAAAACGGGAAAAGGGCGGAGTCTCTCCAGAACAAATTGGCAGATGCAACCAAAACATGCAGTATAAAAAATAAATAAGCACACTTCACATTAAAACACAGCAAAGCAGAACAACATCCGTCCTTCCCTGGATGACAGACGCGGCTGAAGGACGGCCGTGTGAACCCTGTGTCCCCCAGCTCAGTCGGAGCAGCTCTGTGAGCATCTGCAGGAACAGATCTCCAGGTGTCTTGAAGGACGTTCACAGCTCTTCTTTGGATGTTTCTTGTTCTAGGATCCAGTACGACACCTGCTCAAGTCTGCCCACCTGTGAAGATCATCCTGTCGTCTCCCCTTGTGTCAAATTAAAAGACTGACACAGAAAACACATGACTTTAAAAATAATCAAATTAAAGCACTAGTAGTATTTAAGTAGGTGCAAGTGTGCAAGTAGGAAATTATTGTGACATAATGTACACACATTATTATAAACATTACTGTATGGTTTTATGATTCATATAACAGTACTACATGGTATGGACGCGACGCACTAACGTCACTAACGCCACCGTTCCAGGAGCGCGTGCACGGCAGCGGCGCCGTCATGGAAGGAAAACTGTCACCTTCTTAAAATCTGTTTCTGCTTTCTTCCATCCTCCTGTTTTGCCTCTGGCGCTGCTTTCTTCTTCTTAGTAATGAGGGCAGTCTTGGCAGACGATACAGGCGATATGCCCACATAGCTTCCTGTCCTCCTGCAGTTATAAGAACACATTTATGTGGTATTAGTATATGGAGCGTCAACAATAAAATTCCATGTCAATGAATTTTATGTATATTTTATGTGTTTATAGTTGAAGATATAAAATGAGATATCCAAAAGAAATAACTGTACGTTTTGTAGAGGGATGTGGCACAAACAAATAAACAAACAAACATAAAAACAAATAATAAAGAAGTTAGTCCACCCTCACAAGACTCCCTCCCACTTGTTCACGATGGCGCACATGTCTGGGTGGACTAACTAAAACGAAACTACAAGTAAATCAAAAGAAAAAGGATAGCAGAGAGAGCCCAACAACAGCGACAAAACAAAGTCATCAATTTAAAACACGCAGAAAGCCCAGCCCTCCCTCTCCCTGGCCACCTCCTCCAGCCTTTACAGCAGGCCAGCCGAGAGATAATCTCTCCAGCATGGCCTGGGTCTGCCCTGGAGCCTCCTCCCAGTTGGACACGCTCAAACCACCTCAGCTGGCTCCTTTTGATGGGAGGAGCAGCAGCTCTACTCTGAGCCTCTCCCGGATGGCTTAAGTTCTCACCTTGTCTCTAAGGGAGATGCCAGCCACCCTTCGGAGGATGCTCATTTTGCCTGATCCGCGATCTTATTCTTTCGGTCACTACCCACAGCTCGTGACCATAGGTGAGGGTAGGGGCGTAGACCGACTGGTAAACTGAGAGCTTTAAAGCACCTCCCCTCCTGAAGAACCTCCCACAAGACACTCCAAGGGACACGATTGAATGCCTTCTTCAAGTCCTCAAAACACATGTAGACTGGTGGGGCAAATTCCCATGCACCCTGGAGTAGCTCGAGAAGGTAAAGAGCTGGACTACTCTTCCTCGAAGGTGATAACAACTACAGACCTTCACCTTCATCATGAGCTTGATCACAAGCGGCACAGGCTGCAGAAATGAGCTTTCTCCACAAGGTGGATGGCCTCTCCCTTAGAAAGAGGCTGAGGAGCTCGGCGATCCGAGAGGAGCTCAGAGCCACTACTCCTCCACATCTAAAGGTGTCAGTTGAGGTGGTTTGGGCATCTGACGAGGATGCCTCCTGGGTGTTTCAGCGTATCCGAAGGAGGCCCCGGGGTGGCCTTGGAACGCCTCAGGGTTCCCCTGGATAAACTGGAGAGGGGGGTTTGGGCATCCTTACTTGGGCTGCTGTCCCCATAACCCGGCCATGGGGGCTTCCATAAGTGGAAGAAAATGAGTGGATGGATGGGCGATTGAGCCATGTTACCATTTCCCATCTTATAAACTATGATCAAAACTGTCACCAGCATCAATAATGAGTTTCCATTAAACCCTAACCTCAGTTAAACACCTGCGCTACTGCGCTGTTCTCTCCTGGAACCTTTAATAGAGCCTCCTGGCTGTAACGTCACCCTAAACCGGACAAACAGAAGAAATCTCTGAGGTGATCACAGAAAGGTTTCCATTATTGTTGGAGCAGGCTGTCAGGCGGAGCGCGCTCTCATTGCAGGGCTGCATTCAGCCACACAAACTCTTTGTTACCAGTGGCAGTGAATATATCATGTGCACTTACTTATAACAGAGCTGCTGACAGGCACACCCTGCAGTCTGTGCCAGCATGTTGGGAAACATTTGACTTTCAGTTGGATCGAGTTCAGGATTGTCTCAATAGTTATTGTAAACATGTTCTCCAAAGTGCTTTATCATTGGAGGGATCGTTACATCCAGCTGTGCTATCCACGAAGTTCGTTTTGTTTTTATAGTGTTTAACACAAAGAACAATCTTATTTCAAAACGTTATATTTTTTAGAACAATGAACAGACGAGCTCAGAGAAGCATACACTTTAAAATACTGGGTTTAAAACTTTGCATACAAAACTTAAAATGTTCACGAATGCTCAGTGAGCCGCTTCCAGACACACGGAGACATCCAGACGATAGTTAAATTCCACTTTTGCCTGATTGCGTGGAGGATGCACATCTTTATAGCTCGAAGCACCTTTGACTGTCCTGTAATTTATCATGGGTCCGATTGGTTTGAGAATTCCTAATTTTATGTATTGAATTGAATTAAAAACACTTTTTTATGTCCTTTGTATAGATCACATCTATGTCTTCTTTTTCCTCGTTATTTGTGGTTCCCTTTTCCTTTGGAGTTATTTTCCAACAATTAAAAATCTCTTTGTAGTTGATTAAAGTTTGTTGAGACCTCTTACAAGGATTCCAAAGAATTGGAGGATCAAGCTCACTGTTATTGTTCTGTTGTATGTATTCGTTGATATCGATTTTTATTTGCTCTTTCAGATGGCTCTATGCCTCCACAACGTCTCTGTAATCTGACTCCAAGTTCAGATTGAAACATACGGGACTGTGGTCAGACTGATCCGTAGTTCCTATTTTGCAGTCGGATATTGTATGAAGGTCTTTGCTGAAAATTAGGAAGTAATCTATCCTAGAAAAGGTTTCATGCGGGTTAGAAAAGTGTGTAAAGTCCTACTGGGGGTCTGCAGTAAGACTCGTCCTGTGGCGGTTATATCTACTTTCCACTGCATCGCAGTATTCCTACTGGTCCTGCTGCTAAAAATCTGGAGTTTTTACTGGAAAGTGTGGACCCTGGGGTTCCCAGCCTTCCTAACCACCTCAGCCACTGAACCTACTCCAGGAGCATGGTACAGGATTTCAGAGCTGCAACCGGAACCCTACTCCCTCATGTCATTCGTCGCTTCCACCATGGATCTGTACAACATCATTCCATCATAGAAAAGTCTGAGTTTAGCAGGAAAGGAGCTTGGAAGTGAATTTTCTTATCCTTTAACACTTTGTTTGCCTCGGAGTACTGCCTTCTTTGTTTCAGGAGCTCATGGTCCCCCGGGCCGTGTCTGGTTAGCATCTCTTCATCCTCCGGTGCTTCGATGCTAGTTGAGGTTTGGCTAGTGTCATCTTCCTCATTAAACAGCTCAGCTTGCGTCTTCCTTGTCTTCATTTTAGGCATTTTCAAAGCCCAAGATATTAAGTTTACTATTGCACTACCTCACTAAACTACTTGTACGAACTAGAGTTAAAGTGGGCTGATTTATTTAAGTGTAAGTTGGTTTTTCTGCTGCCATCTCGCTTCTTCCAGCTGGAAGTCCACCTGTGACAGTTAAATTCATCCCATAGTTTGGTGATCGGTTCAGGAGTCACTGCTGTGATTTCACAGTCCACAGTTGTTAGAAGCGGAGGCATGTAAATGGAGCCTGCTATAACCACCACAGTCTGTATTACTGGACTCATTATCTACTAGTTAAACCTTTACTCAAAAAGCATCTCTAGACCCAGCAGTCTTAGCTAATTATAGGCCAATCTCCAACCTTCCTTTATATCAAACATCCTTGAAAGAGTAGTTGTCAAACAGCTAACAGATCATCTGCAGAGGTTTATTTGAAGAGTTTCAGTCAGGTTTCAGAGCTCATCACAGCACAGAAACAGCTTTAGTGAAGGTTACAAATGATCTTCTTATGGCCTCTGACAGTGGACTCATCTCTGTGCTTGTCCTGCTAGACCTCAGACCTGTTTCTGACCAGGATATGGCCTTCAGTGCACACATGAAACCATGATGTAGGACTTTCTTCTCCCAGGATAAAAATGACAAATATCCTGTTTCAGAGTGATGCTGAAAAACTGGTTATGCAGCAACAGGTTTAGGCTGCTGGGGGATTCCCATGATGCACTGGGTGTTTCTGCTTCACTCACTATGTGTTAACAGACCTCTCTGCACTGAATCATATCTGTTATTAACCTCTGTCTCTCTTCCACAGCATGTCTTTATCCTGTCTTCCTTCTCTCACCCCAACCGGTCGCAGCAGATGGCCCCGCCCCTCCCTGAGCCTGGTTCTGTGTTATTCTTTACCTTACAATATAGAGCGCCTCGAGGCCACTGTTGTTATGAATTGGCAGTAATCAAATCGAATTGAACTGAATCAGGAGGAATAAGTGTTGAAGGCAGGAGACCTGCTGACACGGCTAACCTCGCGTCTGGAAAAGATCATTGCTGTAGTTACATCACAACAGTAACTCTGAAAGTGATAATCATTCGCTGATAACTAATAACTGAGGCGTGCACCTCAGTGATTCTGACAAAATGCCATTGAATTATGTCATCATAGCATGATGAGTGGAGAAACCGGGAATTCTGGGTGGATGTTTGAACACTTCTTGGAAAATGCATCTGTTTCATTTTTTAGAGTTTATTTAAAAACATCAGGGAGACAGTCCTGAGGTAAGCACACAGACCTGTCCGTGGGCGGAGTTTCCTCTATCTGGGACACAAACAGATGCTGAAGGAGGGTTTTCTAACCCACTGACACTTAAGGTTGTTGCGTGTGGGAGCTCCATGTCAAACTGGAAGGGGGGTCGTTGCAGATCACTGGAGACATTTACTTTGAAGGGGGGTGAAGTTCAAACAGAAGGTAACATGAGTTTGTCCCTCAGGAGCATAATCTACGCCTTCCTGACCAGAGGACGACCCATCCCGCTGATCATCGTAGTCTGCGCCGTAATCTTCTGCTCGCTCAACGGTTTCCTGCAGGGCCACTTCCTGCTACACTGCGCTCGCTTTGAGGACACCTGGCTGACCCGCGCCCGCCTCACTGCAGGTGAGTCACAGCTACACCCACCAGTCACCATGAGGCCTCGCCACCATTGTCCTGAAGATTTCGTTTCAAGGCTGTAAAAACTACATTACCCACAGTCCTTGGTGGGTTTTTCCTTAAAGAGGAATGTTTAACAGCGAGGCTTTGATTGGTGTGGGTCAGTGAAGGGCATGATGGGAGTCGTAGCTGGACGTCCCGTAGTGACTTTAGTCTTTAATCCAGACCACACTGACCAATCACCATCATCCGTTATCATTACATCAAGAAGGCAGCAGTCGTAGGAGGAAGATGCAGTGAAGTCCTCCACCACCACGCCTCCACACAGAGAGGTCATGTCAGGGTCACCATGTATATGATTGCTGATTCAAACATCTGCTGACTTTTACCTTTAAAAGTCTTCTGTTTTCCACACTGGGATAAAACTACGACAGGAAAGCCAACTCGGCTTCAGCATCTGGCTGGTTGGTTCTGTGTTCTGGTTCTGTGTTCTGGTTCTGTGTGTGGTCTCCATGATGCTCTGCGGCTTCATGGAGACCACACACAGAACCTGCATTACAGTCTGCAGTCTGGATTCAGGGTCCTGGACCGTTGGCAGACAAGCTAAATTTAGCCCACTCATAATCACGTCTTTATAAGTTTAGTTCGGCTAATCTTACACATGGGAACAGAACTCTGACACTAATAATAATCTTATTGGTTGTTGGGCCATCAACACGATTCAACGTAAGAAAAAAGAAATCAGGTGACGTACACCAGGCCTCAAAGAAGACAGCAGCTCGTATGAACATGTAAGTTTATGCAGGTAAACCTCAACGAAAGGCTACCTGGTCACCCAGGAAACCAAGCCCAAAGTGCCAAGCTGTCAGCTACAAAGTGATGTGTGGGTGGAGCTTTAGACCAGGTGATTTTACCTGTCTTGTGAAGCTGTACAGGCGCATCTGATGAACTCTGTCTGTGTCTGAAGGTATTGTTGTGTTTGCACTCGGTATGATCATCAACATCCACAGTGACTACATCCTGCGTGGGCTGAGGAAACCTGGAGAGGTTATCTACAGAGTCCCCCATGGTACGTCACGTCCTCCTCGTGAGCAGACCTCCTCGCCGTTAGAGGCTGCTGCCTCTCGTTAAGCCGCTGCTGTCTCTGTGTTTCAGGGGGCATGTTCGAGTTTGTGTCTGGGGCAAACTTCTTCGGGGAGATCGTGGAGTGGTGTGGATACGCTGTAGCTGTCTGGGCTTTGCCAGCCTTCGCCTTCGCCTTCTTCACCATCTGCTCCATCGGGCCCCGAGCCTGCATGCACCACAGGTAACGAGCCTCTGACGAGGCTTTGCCGCTGCTGAGGCGACTGGGAGAGTGTGATCATTAAGACAGCTAGTCCTCCAACAGGAAACACATTTCTGACCATTCCGAGTGTCCGGCTAAGTCCCTGAGTTTCTTTGGCTCTTGTTAAAAAGTCTTTGGGGTCCAGAAATACTTGAGTGGCAGGTCAGTCCTGCACGGGGGGCTTCGTAAAGGTACTGAGGCGTGTGCTGTAGAGCACAGCGTCAGCATGTTTCACACAACGCTGATAAAAATGCTGCACAGTTTCCATTTAAAGGCTTCACTTTGTGTTTCTGGCTGTTAAACCCAAACACCATCATGAGAAGTTCTCTCCTCTGAAATGAAACTGTGCTTTCTGCAGAAACTACCAGCAGAGGTTCGAGGACTACCCTCGCTCCAGGAAAGCCATCATTCCCTTCATCCTGTGAGGAGCACCGAGCTCGGCCGACTCCGGAGATTGAAATCTGCTCCTCTGATCCGAAGTTCTTTACCAGCTTCACTCTTCATCCAAAGTTTATGCATTTGTTTAATCATCACCTGCATGGTTTTTACTCCTGACGTTGTCCTAGTGTTCCCCTTGATGACGTAGCTTCCTCTAATGAGCGTCTGACTTCAGAGTGCGTCCTCCTGTGCTGGCGCGTGCATCATGCACAGAAACGAGCCTCGACCCAAAGACGTGAATGAAGATTTAAATTTGACGCTGTTCGGATTCTTTCACCTGCTGGCTCCACACGGCCTGTTTTTTAGTTCTGATGTAGCAGCGCGTGCAGGCTGGAAGGCGGTGTTCTGGATATTGTCATTTGTGTTATGATGGAGGTCCGAGTGTGCGTGGGTCAGCCTGGTTCGCTCTGAGGCCAGCACGCCGTACTAACAGGACATTTTTAACAATCGCATTTGTGATTAATGGTTTTTAAATGGTCTTCGTCTTACTGCCGTTTAGCTAAAATCATCTTTGTTCACGTTTATACTTTTTATTGTTTGTCATTGTTTGTTGGCTGTAAACAGCTGAAAAACCTCAAGCATACCAAAGCTGAACGCAGACTGTGAGCGCATGGTGACAGGAAGTGACAACTCAAGTAAAGCAGGAAGTAACCAGACACAGCAAAGAGAAGAAAGCAGAAGAAAACTGAGCAAATGTAAAACTTTAAAGGTTTCCAGGTTATTCTTAGTGACTTCAGCATGTCCAGGCGTCCGTGTGAAACGGGCTCCAGATGAAGGCAGGAGGTCATCCTCACACACTGAAGATTCACTTCCTCTTTGTGTGGAAGGATTTTTGTCATTTTATGATTTTGTATTATTAAAAACACAAAAAAATTACTTTCATATTTAATAGGGGTGCAACGATACTCGTATCGATATTGAACCGTTCGATACAGTGCTTTCGGTTCGGTACGCATATGTATCGAACAATACAACATTTGTAATTTATTTGATCAACTTTCCTTCTGACGATGCTGTCTGTGTTGAGCTCTCAGTGGATCTGCGTTCGACTACTCCTATGCGCTCAAAGAATTTGTGTGTTCTGTTCTGTTTTTTTTGCTGGTTCTTCAAATGTTCAATAAAAACATGTATGCTAATTCATAACGAAGAAAGCTTTGTAATGAAGACTGTCATTTCAAAACACTGCCCGCCCCCTGCGGTCCGCAGCGCTGTTGAAAAGGCTGTGGAAGTCCCTGTATTAAACACGTAGACCTGTGACACAAAAATCACCAAACTCGGACGACCACAGACTGTTTTCCTTCGTGGTGATGAAGGAAAACGCTGGGCTGGCATGTAAAAGGGCATTTATTCCCTTCAAGGACCTGCAGTTCAAAAAAAAGCACCCCTCCGACAGCCAAACCCATCTGTTCTCTGATTGGATAGTTACATTTGTGATTGACATGACATTGGCCAATCAGATGAAAGGAAGAAAAATAGGGTCAAAATTCGTACTTGTAACTTGCGCAGTTTTTTTGGCTAAGTCCACACACAAATTCTTTTTACACATACGAAACTGATTTACAAGTACAAAATATTTATGACCACATTTTGAGCCCACAGGTTATTTACATTATTATGTAAATAACAAAATAACTTAAAGCAAAAATTGGGAAACGTAAAGTCCGAAGTCTTTATATTAAGGGCCATCAGTCAAACAATATTGTTTGCTCTGGGCAGTGGTGGTCCTAGCCTGTTTGGCGCCCCGGGCGAACACTCCCTCTGGGAGAGTGAACCCCCCCCCCAACATACACACACACACATAAAACATATTAAGGATTGTACATTAACATAAAGCTGTTGTCGAAATTCACCAGAGAAACACACACACATATGAAGAGAGAGAGAGTGCATAGTATGCAAACAGCTACCAAACAGCCATCATAATTCTTCATACAATAAGAACAGGACGAATCAACAATTGACAACGACTAATTAATATTAACATCTGTAACATAATGTATTGTTCAGAGTTTACAATACAATACAACTTTATTTGTATAGCACATTTAAAAGACCAGTGGTACACCAAAGTGCTTTACAATAAAAAGAGGAAAATTAAGACAATAAATAAAAGACTATTAACAAAGTACCACATATGTCACCAGGTTAAGGGCACTAATTATACAACAATAAAAGGGAATATAAGAACAAAGTTACTAAGAACAGATATAGCTAAAAGATAAAGTACATAAATAAGAAATTGAACCAAATATAAAACAGGGACGCTAACTAGATGGAAAAGCTATGTTGAATAAGTGAGTTTTTAAACGGGATTTAAAAGATAAAACGGAGTCTGACGCACGGATAGCGATGGGAAGGTTGTTCCACAGATTCGGTGCAACCAGGGCAAAAGCACGGTCACCCCTCGATTTAAGTCTAGATCGAGGCTGAGCCAGGAGTGATTGGACTGAAGACCTGAGGGCTCGCCCAGGGACATATAGACTAAGAAGATCGACAAGATAACGAGGGGCTAAATTATTTATAATTCTAAAAGTGAGCAACAATATTTTAAATTCAATGCGATATTTTATGGGTAGCCAATGCAACTCAATAAGAACTGGGGTGATAGAGGCATGCTTTCTAGTGCCAGTCAGGAGGCGAGCCGCAGCATCCTGGACAAGCTGAAGTCTGTGAAGGAGAGCGGAGTGAAGACCAAAGTAGAGGGAGTTACAGTAATCCAATCGAGAAGTCACAAAAGCATGAATGAGCTTTTCAAGATCTTTATGAGGGGCATAGTGCTTAGCCTTGGCAATAAGGCACAGTTGGTAGAAGCTAGATTTGATTACTGAAGACACTTGTTTGTTAAATTTGAAAGACCTGTCCAGCAGAACCCCTAGGTCACTAACTGAGTCAGAGAAAGAAGTGGCAAAGGAACCAAAGGTATCAGCTGATAGGCCCCTAAGGATATGGTTGCCAAACACCACAATCTCCGTTTTCTTTTCGTTCAGGATAAAGGAATTGTCTGAAAGCCATTCTCTGACTTCTCTCATGCACTCGAGGAAGCAGTGCAACGAAGGAGCAATGTCGTCATCATCTAATTGAAAATAAATCTGTATATCATCGGCATAGAGGTGATAAGAAATGTTATATTTTTCAAAGATTAGTCTGTTACTGTTGCTATTTTTACCATTTCTTCTTGGAGCAACTGTAACCCACATTATTTCCTTAGGGATTAATAAAGTATTCTGACTCTGATTGTTTCAGGATGACCTGCCATTATCCAATCACACATCTGCTTACCTGCATCTGTTGCTCGTTTCTCCTCCTGATGGCTTTGAACTGTTTTTGTCCATCTTGGTTTTAATTTTGCCCTCCAGTATGAACACAAGTCCCCCAACCCGAGGATCAGCACAACATAACCTAACACACGGTTCACAGATTCACTTTGTCTAAGGTGTATTTCTGGGATTTCACACAACCCAGGATTCAAATCATGAATACATGATGGGCTTGGATTTACAACATTATGAATGAAATGTGCTCTATCTGGAAGCAGCTGGCCCCGCCCCTTTCGACGGGTTGTGTGAGACTTTAAATCATCAAAATATAAATTTTAAATTGTTATTGATCCTTTACCCCGAGTCCTAAAGTGTAGATTTATTTTCTTACTCTAATTATATTTATTGTTTGTTTACTTGCACTGCTGTAACTG
>NW_005187626.1:448036-452631 GCF_000239375.1 Pundamilia nyererei | reverse complement strand
GTTACAGAATACATTTTGGGGCATGTATTCTGTATTCTGTAATGGAATACATTTTAAAAGTAACCTTCCCAACACTGGTTACAGCAGAAGCGGTGTCTGCTTTACAAATTACTTCAGATGATTAAATTAACCTTGTTTTATTTTGTCTGTGCTCTCTTTTTATGACAACCGTTCTTCCTGAGTTATTTCTATGCTCTTTGTATATACGAAATGATATAAATGATACAGAAAACCAACAGTATAATTTATTGTGTCAAATTATGAATAAATAAAGGGTATTTTATTTTGAAGTGCCGCTGAGGAGACCGGAAGCATTGGTACGCCGGATCCACAACAAACATGGCGGACGGTAGGTTGATTGTTAGCCATTGATGGCGTTTTTCGTTGTAATTCGGGTTCTTTGCTCCGTGATTCCGGTTGATTTCGTTGTTTAATGGTCGCTTTGAGTCTCAGCAGGTCGGTTTCCGCTTCAGGAGAAGTTAATTTGGCAGAAAAGAAGCGTTAATGCGGGGCTAAGCTAGCCCGCCTGCAGCGCGGCGCAGGCTCGGTGCCGATAACGGAGACAGCCCGGGAGAAACGAGCTGAGCCGCTCTTTGCTCCACAGGCTTCCTCCTGGAAACAAAGACGTTCAGAGATTTTCCTTCGACGGCGTTAATTCCGCAAACAGACTTGAAGATGTTCCGTATAAAGTTCATCTACGCCAAACTCCATTCAGAAAATGTCCATTTCTGCGACTCTTCACTTCTCTGTATTTAAACGGGTGTATTTTTGCACCTGTTTGTTATTCCTGAGCTTTTTTATCAATCCGCCGGGGTCAGCATCGATACAGTTATAGATGTGAGTTAGTTTGTGCCAAACTTAATGGAAAAATCAGCCACTTTAGGCTCGTCTATCTGGCAGCACAGAGGGGAAACCATTTGTGTGGAGCTGAAATGGTTAAACCAGTCACGTGTTAATTGAATTTGACCACCTATGAATCAAATACAAGCAGGACTGATAAATGAATCGTTGGGGTGCTCATGGTGTCTCTGTGCAGCAGCTGCACGCACAGTTTTCAGCAGCTCTTCTTTGTGTTTCAGATCACACAGAGGTGGAGCAGTCCATGGAGGGACACACACCTGTGAGTAACACACACAAACACACACGTGTGACCTGTTTCTCTGATCAAAGTGTTTAAAATCCTCCTGCAGGTTTCTGAAAACCCACACGCAGAGTATGGCCTGACAGACAACATCCAGGTAAAACACACACAGACACACACAGCCCTGTGCTTGATGTGAAGCCTGCCGCAAACTCCCAGCATGCTTTGCTGCTGCTCCTCAGAGGACGGTGGAGAACGAGAAGGCGAGCGCAGAGAAGATGTCGAAGCAGAAAGTGGACCTGCAGGCGCTGCCGACCCGGGCGTACCTGGACCAGACGGTGGTCCCGATCCTGCTGCAGGGGCTGTCGGTGCTCGCCAAGGACAGGTACACACACACACAAACAGAGTTGGCAGCTTGCGACCAATCAGAAACATGGACATGTCTACCTGCAGCAGAACCGGAGGGAGCTGCTGTGTTAATAACATTTATTCATACAGACTGACGTACTATTAGCCTGCTGCACGAGTACAGATGGGCGGGGCTATAAGTGTTTCAAGAGCTCAGGAAGTGCGGAGCAAAGTTTGGAGTTGCTTCCTGGATCAGCGCTCCGGTGTAGAAGAAACAAACGCCTTGCTGGATTCTGAAATTTCAAACCATGTCCTCCCAAACAAGAGCAGCAGAGGTCTATTAACACATAGTGAGTGAAGAAGCACCCAGTGCATCATGGGAATCCCCAGCAGCCTGCACCTATTGCAGCATAACTACGGAAGCAGATCCTCAGCAGTAGGGATAGTTTGTAATTCCGTGCTGGGCGACAGCTTCGGTGCTTCTTGTTTAATGGCGCTCTGATTGGCGGCGGCAGCGTGGTCGACGTGTTGAACCTCGTCCATGTGTTTTCCACTCAGACTCCCAGAAGTGCATCCGTGCGCCGCTGTGACCTGCAGTCTGCGCGAGCTCGTCCTGTCGTCTCATTCAGGAAATATTTACTCGTTAAAATTCATGTTTTGAACTTTCTGGTCTCACTCTGCCTAAAATGCCTCCGCTGAAGGTTTGTTTCCTCTTTCAGACCGCCGAACCCCATCGAGTACCTGGCTGCGTTCCTGCTGAAGAACAAATCCCAGTTTGAGGAGAGAAATTGAAGAGCCTCATTGGTCGAAGCCCGTTTCTGTTTGTTTTCTTTTTTTAATTAAAAATAAAGGATGTGGAAAAACGTACTGTGCTCTGGGCTTTTATTCTGAAAGGCTGATTCTGCTCTGTGCTACTAGTGAAAAGTTCTTTCAAAGTTAAAGAGAAAAATTTGTTAAATGGGGTAAAAAAGATGAATAAAAACCTCATGAAGAGCGAGGAGGGGACGTAAGATCACAGCAGTTTGAGGAAAATGCTTTCAAGAATTTGTAACTTTAATTTGTACGTTTAAAAACAAAATTATTTTCAAATATGAGATTTAACTGTTCTGAGATTTAAATATGAATGTTCTGGATGTTTGAGGGGGAAATGGGTGCGAACATTTGTTTAATGCAGTTTCCAGACAAATAATCTGGAACTAAATGTAAGCTTTAAAAGACGAAATCAGTTTGACAAGAAAAATAATTTTTATTGTAAGAATGAAAACACTGAATACACGACAGGAAACCAAAATCAGGAGCCAAACAAGGCTAAAAAACCAGATTATATTTATTGCACAAAAACAAAGAACTGGAACATTTAAGACCCGCCCAGGTAGTGTTGAAGCTACAGCAGATTATTAAACATGGAATCATCCAGAAAGCACCTGCTCCGTCTCTGTACGGCGTCCCGCCAGGCCCAAAATTCAGTGTTTCTGTTTGTGTTCAGAAAATGCATTAAAAAGAAAACGGCTAAAATAAATATATTAAAGTTATAATTAGTCAGTTAAAAAAGAGCAAATTTTGTTTTGTTTGAAAATCTGAGCAGTGCTGCCACAAACGCACAAAAACATCCAGCTGTATGCTTCCTGTCTGCACAGGAAGTGGGAAACTGTGTGAGAACACTTTGTGCACGCCATCGGCTCCTAACGAGACGTTCACAGTAACCATGAGCTCGTTCAGCTCAGGCTGCTCTGAACACCCAGTGTCTCTGTTTTTTTACACTCTGGATCTGGATGATGTCACTGAGAGGGGAGAAACCCAACGCACTTGTTTACGAGAGCAGCCAATCAGAAAAGAGCCAGCATAAACACCTGAAACGGCTCGTTTCAGACAGGCTGGCTGCACTGAGGTGCGGTGTCAGGTAAAGAAGGATGATTACGAACTGGGAATCATGCAAAGCTGCTGTGGGAGAATCAAAACACGGAGCTGGAAACGAGCAGAAGAGTTCCAGCTTTCATTAACAGCAGCCTAATTATGTCAGCGTTACTGTTTCCAGCTGTGCTCACGGCTCTTCGCTCGATTGTCCAATGAAAGGTCAGAATAGACCCACGTGTGACCTCTGACACTGAAGCTGCAGGCATCTGTGACGCTGCGAGTGCGGCTGCAGCTGTTAATGATGAATTCGTTCTATGTTCAGGTTTATAATGTTTATAAATGTTTCAGTGAGGCGGCATCGCTGACGTACGCAGCCCCAAACACTCAAATACAAAGACAGGAAACCCAGTTTGCACTTTTATTTTTTAACCTTTTTTCCCTTCTCGATCAAAATTTAAATCCCGTCTTTTGTTTCATTCCCAGTTTTGTCGCTCTTGAAAACGAGACCTCGTGTCTCCTTTAGGTTTACCTGCTTAATTAAAGATGAAATAACAAAATAATAAGAATAACAAACATCCTTCTGGATAAAAGCGTGTCAGCAGGAAATACCCAATCACAGCGCTCAGCAGCTGCTTCAGACTCCTCCCACTGCACTTTTTAGATTCGGCCTCTCAGGGTTTCAGGTCATGGCCCTGAAGCGCTTCACTCAAAGTGAGCTCGTCCCTCAGGTAAGTTTCATTAGGTCACATGACCCAATCAGACATCCCACCTGTTTCCTGAAGTTAGAGCGATGAGCTTAAATTAAGTGAAGAATGACGGGAACGTCAGCCAATCACAGAAAGTCGTGGTGACATCACCATCACGGCTTCAGAAACACGACAGAGACTACAGACAGGGTTTAAATATCAGTCAGCAGGTGACGTAGAAACAACCTGAGCAGAAACAACCAGGTAACAGCCACGCCCACCTTCCACACACTCCTACATCAGTTCCTGTGGTCTGAGGACGAGCGCAGGAAACAATCTTTGTGCGTTGCATCAACAAAAGGCAGCAGTCCAGCGAGATAACGAAGAGGGGGGTGAGATGGGCGGAGCTTTGTTTCAGATGTAAAACTGGTGAGCGGCCAGGTTGTCCATGAAGGGCTGAACCAGGAAGTCCGTGGAGAAGTAGAAGACGAGGCCGAAGGTGATGGAGATGGGGAGCGCCGGCAGAGCCTTCTTAAAGATGGCCAGCAGCAGCAGAGTGAGGCACAGACCCTGAGACACAGGTGAGACAGAGGCACAGGTGAGACAGAGGCACAGGTGAGACAGAG
>NW_005187626.1:443093-447983 GCF_000239375.1 Pundamilia nyererei | reverse complement strand
CACAGGTGAGACAGAGGCACAGGTGAGACAGAGGCACAGGTGAGCACAGGTGCAGGTTTAAGTGAGGAAGTCCTGCGTGCCTGACGAGGGCCTGCGCAGCTCATACGATTAGTTTTACATGTTTGACGTCGGCTCCTGTTGATCTCAGGTGGAAACGTTTTACTTTTCATGTTTCATTAAACTCACCTAAGTGTGATCGAGGATGGTGTGATGACAGAGGGCAGACAGGCTGTAACTCAGAGCTGTGAGGCGGGGCCGGGACACGCCGCCGTGGTGGATGAGCGCCGTTGTGTCAGCGCGGGATTTATCTTTTTTAGAGACATCGAGATCCTTCAATGCTGTGATCTCGAAGGATCAGTCTCGACTGATTGAACTGGTTGTAAGTGAGAACCAGTGCATTCAGGTCCTGGGTTGTGTGGGCCCCTCGCCCGCCCATCGCCCTGGTTACCTGTTTTCTGTCCTGTCTGCGGCTGTGGTCGGTGTGGTTTCATCTAAAAAACTGTCTCAGTAAATATGGGTACGGTCGGTGTGTGCTGTTACTCTGACCCAGCTCAGGTGTATCCTGTCACCTGACCCTCCTCACAGCCCCGCCTCCCCCGACCTCGGCTTCCTACTGTAAATGCGTTTAAATGTAAGTCTGTCCAAAACACAGAACATGCCAAAGTTTTGTTGCGTCACTTGTGACGTTTCTCTTACTAAATCAAAGTTAAAACTCTGAAGTTGAATCTAACGTCTGCGCACACAGGATATTTTAACGTGTCCTCTTTGTGGCCACGAAGCTGTAATTCCTGCGCCAGCCCGAGCCCACGCCTGGCATCGTGGACGGGCGACGTCAGATTCTTGGCACACCTGATCCGGGTTGGTGTGACTGTAGACGCTAAGTTTGTTGTGGCGTAGATATCAGGGAGTCAAACGTAAAACTTACGATAAGAATGGCAACGAAGCAGGCGAGCGTCGTGTTCCAGTCGCCCCCGGTCGCCGCGGCTTTTCCAACCAGAACGCTGTAGAAGATGAAATCGCCGAGGCCTAGCTTCACGCCTCCTGCACACACAACAGAGACGCGTCAGAGAATTGCAGACGCCATTAACCTCGGACACCTGAGCGACGGCGGACTCACTGTCCTCCTCCATCTCGTCCTCTGGAAGCAACCTGGAGTGTCTGCTGGGAGGCTCCGCCCTTCCGTCGCTTTGCTCCACCTCCTCATCTGAAAAACAAAATGGCGTCCGAGCAGCAGTATTAGCTTTGTGGACGAACACGCAAATGTGGAGATGTTATGGGCGCGATACCTGACCTGGTTCAGAGCGCTGAGTCTCATTGGGGCTCGCCATCCCCACCGTCCACACCATGGCGGCTGAACAGAGAACAAAATGAAAGGTGATGTCATCGGGCTGCGGTTTTAGATTCGACCCGAGGATCGTGATCGTCTCAGGACGTAAGAGCGCTGCAGCGGCTCGACGTCAGAGTCTGAATCTGGTTTCATTATAGCGGAAGTTATCATGTGACGGCAGCGTCACGGCCAGGAAGCCCTCATGAACTTGCGCTTCACGACGGGAACGTCTAATCGGCTGATTTACGAGTTTCTTATTAGCCAAGATCGAAAGGTTCCAGGAAGTGCTTCCCAAAAACCAACTTTCTGTTTCTGAGTTTCCCTTCGAGCTCGTCTCTGAGGCGCTTCCTCTGGGCGCTCCGAGACCTCAGAGCTGCAGACGGGAGGTCAGCAGAAGAAGACCGCGAAGGTTTGACCTTTAGTCGCATGTTCCTGAAACCTTCAGATTCCTCTTATAACGATCGGAGGAGGAAACAATCACAAACATTAGATAAACTGCAGAGCTGTTAGTGATCGAGAACAGCTGCTGGAAGCACTCACAGGAGTAGATGAGGGCGGGGAAGATGGGCTCGTTACGCTCCTGAGCCGTTTCCACCAACATCCTGAGAGGACCTTTAGGACTGAGGACGGCCACCAGGTCTGCAACAGCACAAACAACCTGAGCAAAGCATGATGGGAAAACAGAGCAGCACCGCCGCTTGGAGCCGCCAGGGAGCTCTCCACGACCCCCGCCCCCAGGTCTGAAGCCTCCACTCACCGTAGACGGAGATGGCACCCAGGATGACCCAGGCCGACCACTCGGGCAGGTATTTGATGAAGACGAGGGCCATGAGGGCGCTGATGAGGATCAGGTAGGCCTGCTGCAGCTGGAGCGGGCCCTTCCAGTGGATGCAGATCATCCCCACCGCCCCGAAGTTCCAGATGATCACGCCCACCGTCGGGTAGTCCATCGCCAGGTTGTACGTCCTAAACACCTCCCTGGAAATCGGAAAAAGCAACACGAGCGTTGAGACGCTCCGTGACAAACGTTCTGCATCACGCTGTGGCGGCAGTATCCAATCACAGGACTCACCCCAGGTACATGAAGCTGAACCAGAAGAGCAGCATGAGGGAGGACAGGATGAGCCAGCCGTGGATGAACTGAACAAACACATCAAAGTGTCACTTCCTGTACTCGAATGCAACGCTACTCTATCATGCAGACGGAGTAAGCGATGGTGGGTCAATCAGTAACACAACAAGCAGCAACGCTCGGCGAGCTCACTACATCATCAAGTGTTTTACGGCGCGCATCATTTCCTGATATGGACGTTAGCGGGATGAACGTTCTTTCAAAGTGCGTTACAAACGTTTCACCAGCAGTGGGGGGAGGAGGAGTTTTCTGGGGGAGGTCGGCTTTCCGTTCCCACTAAACACAGGCTGCATGACATCACATGTGACATCACAGCACGTCTGCACTCAGCAGAAACCTCGGACGTCTCCTTCATCTACGTGAGCAACAGGAGAGGCGGGTGAATATGAGGAGGAGGAGGAGCTCACCTTGTAGCAGCGATACTTGTACAGGACAACCAGGAAGATGGTCATGACCACGATGACGCTGATCATGATGATGGTGTTCAGGACGGAGTTGAGGAGGCGGCGGCCAACGGAGGAGGTGTTCTCCGTGAACGGCGTGTAGATCCTGCGGAGAAAAACATCACAGTTAGCTGACAGGGGAGGAGGTGGCGGCGTGTGGCGGCAGGAGCGAGGACCTACAGCTGCTGGTCCGTCTTCTCCATGTAGAAGCTCACAGACTTGATGGTGGCAACCACGACGACCATGCATAGGGTGACGGGGATGAAGAGCATGATGACGTGCTTGGCGCCATACTTCAGGGTCAGCTCTTCTTCCTCAGCTTCCACCTCCGGATCTGACCCGCCGCCATCTGCAGCGGCCGCCCCCGGCCTCCTGCTTATCCCCGCCTGCACCAACAGAGGGCAACACATGGCGTCAGCACAGCGGGACACGTGGGAATGAAACACTGGAGAGACTCAGTGGACGGAAACTGACCTTTAACCTTTTGGTTGGAGTGCCACTGGGGGGCGTGAGGTCTGAGTCCGGTATGTAGGAGGGGAGCGCGGGAGACTCGGACCGGACCAAGGCCGACCTTTCGTTGTAGATGTCTTCATCGCTGTCGGAGGCGTTCATGGCGTTCTGACTCTGCAACAACAGGAAACAGCACAAATCATCTGACAGGGCGAAAAACCGACGCAGGAACGCGATGACGGTCCACGATGACGGTCCACGATGACGGTCCACGCCTGCATCTGGTCCCTTTCTGACAAACCCGCCTACGCTTTTTAAAAAAACTTTTATAACCAGCAGCTGAGACCTGCAGTTCCTCTGGCGTCCAGCAGGGGCAGCGCTGTCATCCCCACAGACTTTGGTCTCTGTAGGTGATTTCCTGTGGGGCACCTGCACCTGACGAAGCTGTTTAAATCGCAAGCTTAAAGTTTGCATTACTGGGGGCGTGGCCTGTTTGACTGACAGGTGGCTGTAGCCGTCTGTCCCTCTGATGGACTCGTCTCCATCGGAGCGTCTTCAGCTCGACTACACCGTCTCCAACCTTCTTCAAACCTTCGGTACCGCTCGTCTCCACCCGTGGATGGTGGAGCCCGGGATTCTAACCACCACCTGTCTCTGTCCTCGCACATGTCCACCCCACCTGTCACCTGTACTTCCGAGAGCCCCTCACATTAAACGTGAGTTCGTTTTTTCTCCTCCGCTGACGAATTCACGGCATTACCGGATCTGTCCGCTTCAAACCAGACCGGCTTCGGTGCGACTGACTGCGGCACAAAGTGCGCCTTTTCCGCTGTGACTGCGCTTTAACGGGCGGCTCTGTCCGCACACGGAAGCCATCGGAGCGATCGGTGATCGATAACAGCCAGAAAAAGCGAGTTTACCTGGATCACAGCGGAGACACCACAGCAAACACCGATCAGAAGACCCGGAAGAAGGCAGTCAGCTGACCCGCACAGCACGTGACCTGCCGCTACGTCACAGTATAGTTTATTGGCGGTTGTCAAAGAGCAAAGTGGTGCGTTACCGGAGTGTGTCAACAACAAAATCAAATAAATTCAAACCAAACAAACGCGTCTGTGTTAAAAACATGCTCTGATCACTTGCTCCAGTTCACTTTCATATCTGACCAGCTTCCAGCATCAGATTTCTGGTCGTTTCTTTTCTCTGTTGCAGTCACGCTTTCCTGTTCGGTGTTTTCCGATATAACGGTCTGCTCTCTGCTCTTCCTGTGCTCATTCTCCTCCTTTCCTCTGGATGTTGTAAAACCACGGCGCACTGCCTTTTCCGCCTTTCTTTCACTTTGTGCCGTCTTCTGCTCTCCGTCCTGCTAACACTGACAATCCACTGAAAGTCTCTTTTTGCTTCCTTTGCTCCCCTATCTGCTGCTTCGTTTCCCTTAACTCCAGGATGTGTTGTTCAAGTTACTTGAAAAAAGTAATCAGTAACTAATTACTGATTACTTCTTTTCAAAAGTAATTAATTACTTAGTTACTTAGTTA
>NW_005187626.1:438987-440543 GCF_000239375.1 Pundamilia nyererei | reverse complement strand
TTTTTAGAAGTGAGTGGGATTCCTGCCAGGCACGGAAGGTGTTTAATATTATCGAATTATTTGTGAGCTTAGATAAACATTTTTTCGTACCTAGAAATGGGACGTCTTTTAATGATATGGGATTCACCTCATATTGTTCTATTGGAACCCATCGAACCTCACTCCTCTCTGCATATAACCAGATCAAAATTGATCGGTATTGGGAGGCCAGATAATAATTCCTAAAGTTTGGTAGGTTGAGTCCTCCCCTTGAATAGGGGGCCTGTAATGAGGAGAGTTTAACTCTTGGGTTTTTCTTTTGCCATATGAAGGAGGTTATAAGTTTATTTAATTCTTTGAAGAAACTTTTAGGAACATTTATAGGGAGACATTGAAATAAATAGGTAAACTTAGGCAAAATGTTCATTTTGACAACATTAATTCTCCCTATAAGGGATAATGGAAAATCCATCCATCTCTGTATATTAAGTTTAGTTTGCTCCAACAGTTTAATATAATTTAGTTTGAATATTTTATCCTCAGATTTACCAATTTGCATGCCCAAATATGTAAATCCATTATTACACCACTGTAGTGGATCTGTAAGAGCTCTAACACGATTATCTTGTATATTTAATGACATAATCTCACTTTTGGTATAATTTAACTTGTATCCTGAAGCTGCACTATATTCTTTAAGACAATTCATTAATGAGGGAATTGACTTGAGAGGGTCCGTTATATACAGTAAGAGGTCATCTGCATATAGAGAAAGTTTATGTTCACTTGTACCGAATTTGATTCCAGATATTGCAACATTAGTACGAATGGCCACTGCTAGTGGCTCGATCGCAATCGCAAAGAGCAAGGGAGAACTTGGACAGCCTTGTCTACAGCCTCTGGTTAAGGAGAAAGTGTTAGAAAGCACATTATTTGTTATAATATTGGCTTTGGGGGCGTTAAAAAGTATCCTAACATAGCGGGTGAACTTTTCTCCGAAGCCCATGGCTTCCATTGTCTGAAATAGAAAGTTTGGTTCAATCCTGTCAAATGCTTTATTAGCGTCCATGGAAATTATTAGCAATGGTTCTTGATTTTTTTGAGCGGCATTCAATATGTGGAGCAGGCGCCGCACATTATCTGCTCCCTGTCTGTCTTTAATGAAGCCTGTTTGATCGGCATTTATTATCTTAGGCATAATGTCCTCCAATCTATGTGCAATTATTTTAGATAATATTTTATAATCTGCGTTTAAAAGGCTAAGTGGTCTATAAGAGTCACATCTCTGTTTGTCCTTGCCCGGCTTTGGCAATAATGTAATTGTTGCATTTTGCAGTGATTCCGGTAGTTTGTTATTTTCTAAGGCTTCTTTAATCATATTTGTAAGTGGTGTCAATAATTTATTAGAAAAGGCCTTATAGTAATCAGCTGAGAATCCATCTGGTCCAGGGGTCTTATTATTTTGTAAACACTTGAGGGCTCGAAGAACCTCCATCTCCGTTATATCTACATCAAGCAGTTCTTTGTCCTCATTATGTAATTTAGGAAGGGTTATTCCATCTATGAATCTTTTTGCA
>NW_005187626.1:433047-438110 GCF_000239375.1 Pundamilia nyererei | reverse complement strand
GACCGAGCAGTAAAACAGCATTTTGTGCGGCACTGTGAAAGGATGTTAATGTTTTTATAATTTCCTGTTTCTTGTGAAGCTGCTGGAAACTTTTTGAGCCAAACCACAGGTTTTTCACTTCATCTCAGTATCTTCTATGTTCGCCCCCACCTTCACCTGTTCACGACGCGGCTCAGTCACAGATACACTTATGCTAACGCAGAAGGCTGCATGTCAGAGAATAACACAGGGTCTGTGTTATCCAGGAGCCTCACTGTCCACTCTGTGTGGTCCGCAGCCTCTCCAAGGTACCTCGCATCAAGTGACAGCAGGGACAGGCTGCGTCCATCTTTTAACTACAGCTGGTTAACCCTCAGCTTGTGTGGCTGAGGTTTAAAGGGTCAGTTCACCTATTTTTTGTGTGAAGCTGCTCAGACAGCATGTGCTACATTTCATGAATCAGCTGTGTTCACACAAGGAAATGATGCACTTCCTGTTTGGTTGTGAAAAAGATGTGATGATATTTCCTCTTTTTTCAGCTCTTTCCTGAAGAGTGGACAGATTGAAATCTCTCTGTCTGCAGCAGGATCAGCGAAGGCTTTGGGGAGGGAGCTGCTGCTGCTTACAAAGGTGTGTTTGTCTGCTATCATCTTAGCTGGTTCACATTTCACCTCAAAGTTTTCACCTTTGCTGTTCTTCCTAACCAGCAGACAGAAGAGAGTCGAACATCTGCTGTAGACCTTTTTGTGCTCTGCTGTCTCAGCTCTTTCTGTGAGTTAGCGCTGTCATCATATCAGGTTTTCACTAAACTGTTAGATTATGCTGAACGTATGTATGCAGAATGTGAGTTGATTTATGGACCAGAGCATTTATACACAGATAACTGCTCAGAGGAGTGGATACAGGTGAGGAATGAAGTAAAACACAGGTGGAAACCAGCTCTCAGGATACAGCAGCACATGCAGTTTTCCATTCAAATGAACTTAAACCTGAATTCAGAGACAGAACTCTGAAAGGTGAGACAGGTGAATGCTGAGGGAACTAAACACAAGAAAAATTAAAGCAGGAACTGAAACTCAGTGACAGACCAAGGATTTTAAAAGGTGCTGTCCATCACAGTGCGAGACATCCTAGAAAGAAGAGCTGGTGACTGGATCCTGGGAGGCTGCTGTGGTCTTAGATTCCCTAGCCACTGAACATTGTTGTCATGTGTTGCATGCTTCTTCTGTATGCTCTTCCAGTATGGCTACAGCCTTGGTGGTACTCTTCTCATATTGCTGCCTTACCACTGAGCGTACACCTTGGATGGTTCAGTTGTTTTTTCCTCCTAGCTTCTGTCTCTCTTGCATACCTCTTCAAGCTGTTGGGCAAGACTGTGAGTCTTTGCTTGGCAGTTTCTAAGGCTTGAGGTATGGGCAGCTTGTTGTACTTTGTAGCAATGATCGGACCCACACAGTGTACTGACGTGTTTTGGGTTTCTTTATTTTTGTTCTCCAGTTCATTCAGGTTAAGGCACAACTCGAGCCAGGAGTCAGCTCCTCTCGCAGCTTCCTCCGCTGCACACACTTTTCCATCAGTCTCTGCCGTCACTATATATAGTGAGAGAGTCATTAGTCTCAGCACACACACCTGTCCCCTATGTGCCCGAGAGCTCACTGCACCACCCATCCACTGCAGCAGGCCAGAGACCACCTCCCTGCCACATACTTCTTAGCAGTGTTGGGAAGGTTACTTTTAAAATGTATTCCACTACAGATTACAGATTACATGCCCCAAAATGTAGCGTTTTGTAACGTATTTTGTTACGTTACTCAATGAGAGTAACATATTCTGAAAAATTGGATTACTTATTATATTATCATGCTTTTTACAGCTACATGAATGTCCTATTCCTGTGATTTATTACTGAAGGCTACTCGCCACACCAACACCAACTAGATGTTAAAATCTTAATATAAATGAGTAACAGTAGGTGGACATTAGGTAAGGCTGCACTTTTTCTCGTGTAGAAAACTATTCAGCGCGTATATAAAACAGGTCCGCAGCTCCGAACCGTAGTAAGGGACCTCTGGCTGATACGTCGGGTTCGTGTCGGCTCGTAGCTGAAAACTAGCTTTACTTTGTTGTCTGGGTTACTTTGCTAGCAGAGACAGAGAGAGGCGTTGAAAGGCTGCTGCAACAGAACTTATTGTTTCAGAGGAAAACAGGAACACAGTGTACAGTCGAGTCTTAACAGCTTACTTACAGCTGGGCTACACTGCCCATCAGACTACATTCTTTAGGGCAATGCCTGTAACACTGCCTATTGCCTTCATATTAAATAATTTTTTGAATAATAATTAAAAACAAATTTCTTCATGCCATTATGCGGGCTACAAGTAGAGGTGACATGGGCCGTGAGATTGAGACACAGGCATTAGAGCAGGGGTGGGCAACTCCAGGCCTCGAGGGCCGGTGTCCTGCAGGTTTTAGATGTGTCCTTGATCCAACACAGCTGATCCAAATGGCTAAATGACCTCCTCAACTTGTCTTATAGTTCTCCTGAGGCCTGGGAATGAACTAATCATTTGATTCTGGTGTGTTGACCCAGGGTGAGATCTAAAACCTGCAGAACACCGGCCCTCGAGGCCTGGAGTTGCCTACCTCTGCATTAGAGCCTCTTAATGTGTGTTTTGTTTGGGTTTCCACCGGCGTGGAATTACCAAAAATAGAGAGGGCGTAGCCGAACATATGAAACAGGAAAATACCGCCGTGTAATCCCTTTATTTCAACAAAGTAACTGTATTCTGAATACCACATTTTAAACGGTAACTGTAACGGAATACAGTTACTCATATTCTGTATTTTAAATACGTAACGTCAGTACATGTACTCTGTTACTCCCCAACACTGCTTCTTAGGCACGTCTTTCTTCATCACACCTTTCTGAAGCTCAGATAGTTGGCTAACGTCCCTCCATGCTGCCTTCATCTTGACTTCTAGTCTCCTTCTCTACGGAGGGTACTGCTCCTTGTGGCTGTTCATCTTTTAGACTTAGACTTAGAGACTTAGAGCTTTTTATTCTCATTGTGCAGTTTCTTGCACAGCGAAATTGGGTAGCTGGACCACAAAGGGGCTAAAGTAAGAAGAGAAACCAATATACAACAAAGGCGGAAAATAAATAAATAAATAAATAAATAAATAAATAAATAAATAAATAAATAGAATAAATAGAATAAATAGAATAAATAGAATAAAATAAAAAACAATGTATATGTATACATATGTGAGTGGGACTATATACATGGTGTATGTGTAGGAAACATTGAAACAGACTGGGACCAAAATAATTGCACATTTTTTAGCCAAGCATCTTAGTGACCACTGCTGCTATGATGTAGATCAGCTGGTTGGTTTTGGTGATGGTCACAGTAGGGATTGTCTGTGATGATGTAATCTTTTAGTATACCAGAGGGTACTTCACATAGTCTTGGCAGTCTCTCAGGTCAGCTGCTCTCACGTTCAATGCCTTCAATGCACCAGTTGCTCTTGGGGCTTGGTGCCCAATCTAGGAGGGTGGGGATGATGATAACTGTCCTCCATCTGACGTCCTGGCTTCCCTTTGCTGTAACATTTGTGTTGTACCTCTTTGATCTCTACTTTTCAGCAGAAAATATTCTATTCTATACTTCAGGGAGCTGTGATGACACCAGAGGATCTCTTAAACACCTTAGATGATTTGGGAGATGGGGAGTTCAAAAAATTCAAGTGGTTCCTACAGCAGGCCGACATCGTTCAAGGCCTCCCAACCATCAAGAAAAGCAGACTAGAGATGACAAACAGGTGGGACACTGTGGACCTGATGGTGCAGACCTACAGACTTCCTGGAGCTGTGAAGGTGACCAGGAAGGTTTTAGAGTGGATCAGCAGGAATGACCTGCTGCTCAGTTTGTCTGCCAGCAGGTCCAGACCAGAAGGTGAGTCACAGGAAGACATAAACAGGAAGTCATTGCAGTCTGACAAAGTTTTGGAGGCAACAGGTAATATTGGTGTAATGTTCATATTCTGTTTGTCTGTCAGTCAGTGTACATTAGCGTAGCTGTGTGTCACTGCTTTGTAGCTGGTGTGTTTGCGGAGCGATCCCAAAAACAGACACGGCAGCGTAAACTCAGTATAACCGAAGCCGAGCTCTTTATTTGGCTGAAAATACCTGAATATAAAACTAGGCAAAGCGAGCTGGGGAAAAAAGCTCAACTAAAACCTAAACTGGGAATAAACTAAGATCAACTATGACGAGAAAGCATGAACATTAACATGAATCTGAAAAGGTGCATGTGGAACAATGATGTGAACCCCCGGTGAGCATGAACATGCACCTGAGCAGAAGCATGAAAACAACCTGAAAGCTGGAGAGCTGTGATAAGAGACAAACAGACAACCCGACACTGAACAGTGGAAGACAGAAGACGTAAAGACACAGAAGGGTAATGAGGCACAGAGAGACACCTGGGGAGACACCGCTGACAAAAATGCACCTAAACACACTGAACATGGAAACGCAAGACTTTCAAAATAAAACAGGAAACATGGAGTGATGTAGATATGATAACAAAAGCTTGACAACATGAAACACGCAGACAAGAACTACATGACAGACTGGGGAGACTGGGGCTGTGTCCCGATTAAGAGACCGCATGCTTGAAGTACGCGCACTACGCGTGCTACGTACGGTGCGTACTATAAGTATGAGAAGTGCGGAAGTGAGAGGCTTGTGAAATGGGACGGTCTGGCCTTCGTCGCGCTTTTCAGGTTGCCTAGCAACCATGATACTAACTGCGAGACACGTTACATACAGCTTTGTGTGACAGAAATGAAGGAGAAAAATGTTTTGTTCATTTTTATCATGACATCACTGTGATTAGCTGAGTATCTGAGGCTGAGACCACGGGACTGTAAACATGATTGTTGGGCTTCATTTCTGTGCTGAACAGTCATTTAAGATTAGCTAGTAAATAACAATTAGTCAGTGTTGGGAAGGTTACTTTTAAAATGTATTCCATTACAGAATACAGAATACATGCCCCAAAATGTATTCTGTAACCTAT
>NW_005187626.1:428670-430961 GCF_000239375.1 Pundamilia nyererei | reverse complement strand
AAGGTTACTTTTAAAATGTATTCCACTACAGATTACAGATTACATGCCCCAAAATGTAGCGTTTTGTAACGTATTTTGTTACGTTACTCAATGAGTATTCTGAATACTTTGGATTACTTAATATATTATCATGCTTTCTACAACTACATGAATGTCCTATTGCTGTGTGATTTATTACTGTTACTGAAGGTTACTCTCCACACCAACACCAACTAGATGTTTGAATCTTAATATGAATGAGTAACAGCAGGTGGACATTAGGTAAGGCTGCACTTTTTGCATTGATCTTGTATAGAAAACTATTCCGAGCATATAGCCCCTTTAGGGCGATGCCTGTAACACTATAATTTTTTGAATAATAATTTTAGAAAATATTTCTTCACGTCATTATGCGGGCTGCAAGTAGAGGTGACAAGGGCCGCGGGATTGAGACCCCGGCATTAGTGCCTCTTAATGCGTTTTTTTTTTGGGGTGGGTTTCCACCAGCGTGGAATTACCAGAAATACAGAGGGCATAGCCGAACATATGAAACAGGAAATGACCGTCGTGTAATTCCTCTATTTCAACAAAGTAACTGTATTCTGAATACCACCTGTCACGGTACTGGGTTGTGTGACCCAGTTTGTGGGTTTTTAATGTATCATTTTGTATTCACTGGACAGAGGTTTCAGTTTGGCTCATCTAGTTAATTTCCAGGTTGCGGTTTAGTCCTTTGTTTCTTAAATTTCTTTTGCCATCTCCCCCTGTACTCAGTCTCACTGGTTCATGCGCCTACCTGTCATGTCTGTGTGGCTCTTGTCAAGTTTGTGTCTTATCTATGTCTCCGTGTTTCCTGTTTTATTTTGAAAGAGTCTGGTGTTCTTTGTTCATTGCATTTAGTTTTACTCTCCCCTGTGTTGTCATCGTGTTTCATTCTAGTCAGCTGTGGCCTCATGTGTCTCCACTTCCCCTGATCACCTCATGTGTGTATTTAAGTCCTCAGTCTTCCTGTGTTCGTCGTCGTGCCGTCTGATTCACCCACCCTGTTATTCTAGCTGCACGTCATGATTCTAGCCTGCAAGATTCGGTATCGGACATGCTCATAGTCACTTACTCCAGTCATGTTTTCCTGCACCTTGATGTGCCAGCACTGAGATCTTGTTCATAGTTTTTCATGTTGTGTTCATAGTCAGTTCATAGTACTTCGTTATAGTTCAGTCCTCAGTCCTAGTCTTCGTTCATTGTCCTCATTCATAGCCTTTCGTTTCTCCCAGTTTAGGTTCTTAGTTTTGTCATTGCCGTAGTTTATTGTTTGTTATTTTGCCTTCTGTATCAGCCCCTAATAAAGGCTCACTTTGAGTTTAGCAAAAGTTTTGCCTCCTGTGTCTGTGTCCGCACCTCGGTCCTCCAAACACTCTCCGCACGGTCAGCGGCTACCGTGACACCACCTTTTTAAATGGTAACTGTAACAGAATACAGTTACTTATATTTTGTGTTTTAAATACGTAACGCCGGTACATGTATTCCATTACTCCCCAACACTGTCAGTACCACATGGAAGATCCTGTCAGGCATCATAGCGGCTAAGGTGAACAGACATATAGCTCAATACATGAGTGGGGCACAGAAGGGGATTGGCAAGAATACCAGAGGTGCCAAACACCAGCTACTAGTAGACCGAGCAGCTGCCCGAGACTGCAAGACTAGGCTGACCAACCTGTGCACTGCCTGGACTGGTTACAAGAAGGCCTATGACCCTAACAGCTGTCAACAGGAACTCCATGGCGTATGGGTGTGGCGTATGCTGCTCGGAAAGCTGCAACCACCAAGTAACTGCAGAGGGTCAGGCAACTCCTGAGGACTCAGCTGAACGGTAACAACAAGATCCGGGCTATCAACACCTACGCCCTCCCCCCTGCTGGGATAAAAAGTGGACCACAGGAGGAGATAGAAGCCACTTACATACAGACGATGAAGCTCCGGACCATGCATGGGGGGTTTCACCCCAAGTCCAGCACTCTGAGGCTGTACGCTAAGTGGAAGGAAGGAGGCCGGGGACTTGTAAGTGTCAGTAACACAGTCCAGGATGAGACAACAAACATCCATGATTACATCAGCAAGATGGCCCCAACCGACCGTGCGATCAGTTAATACCTCAGGCAGCAGAAACCCAAAAAAGAGGAGGAACCATCATGGAAGGACAGGCCCCTGAATGAATCAGAATCAGAATCAGAATCAGAATGGGGTTTATTGCCAGATGTTGAGGTTTACAACATTAGGAAATTGCTGCGGTGCTTCAGTGCAAACAATAA
>NW_005187626.1:425417-426808 GCF_000239375.1 Pundamilia nyererei | reverse complement strand
CACTTCTTTAGTGAACCTGTACTTGGCCTCTCTGTAGCAGTCCCTGTCTCCGCTTCTGGTATGGTATGGTATTCTGAATGGTATGTACCACCGGCAGATAAAAGAGGTGGCTGACATCCAGAAATCCTACCAGCAGCTGGACAAAGCTGGACTGAACAAGCTCTGGAACAAGCTCTGAGCACAAGATCCATAGAGGCTGGGGTCTATCACACCAGGCAAGACCCCAGGTGCAGGCTGTGTAAAGGTGCCCCTGAGACAATCCAGCACATAACAGCAATGGTGCTAGATGCTAACACATGGCGGATCACTCAGTGATATCTGGCCTTACAGATACCACCTTCCTGGTTGAGAACCATGGCCTCTGACCTGAGGGTGATGATTCTCATTTGAGATGTTTCACACTCAGAAACCACCCCAGTACAAGCTGAAGGTTATTGCTCAATGAAACCACCAAAACCACATCTCCAAAGGTGGATTCTGTTAACCTGGACGTAGCGTTTTCAGTGGGAGAAACGTTTCGTCACTCATCCAAGTGACTTCTTCAGTCTCAGCTGACTGCAGGTTTCTTATATACACCACATTTGCATAATGACGGAAACCAGCCCACTGAAGGAACAATGGGCGGTGAGGTCAGTTCCTTCAACATGATTATGCAAATTCTCATGACCATTTATCAACAACCACTGATCAAAAACCACTGATCAAAAACCACTAATCAATGGTCTTTGGTCTCCATTTGACGCAATGCATTATCAGGGACACAACACTGTCAGCAGCTTTTCGCAGTCATCCTTTCAAGCTGGTTCTGAAGACTAGGGGACTGTCTAGCCTGCTCACACTTTTAAAAATAAACCATGAACCTGCTTGAATAACTTTTTATCTATATATTCAGAGTGGAATTTATTTTTATTGAGTCATTATGGCTAAAGTAGAGCTTCTAAGGCAGTTATAAATGTATTTCTGTGAGTGTCTTCAGTCAAACATTAACTTCCAATTATGAAAGTTATAATGTTTCCTGAAGAAATGCATGAAGCATTATCTTGAGACAATATTTCACCCTGAAATCCATGTGTTTCTAACATTAACATGGGTATTTGTAGACACAGGTTTATAATTTGTTACTTGTTTGATACAGATATGGTGGTTCCAGTACCAGAGCCTCGCCCCATCATGTTTTACAAGCAGATGCTTCAATCAAACTTCCAGGACAAGTTCATGTGCGCACAAGAAGGGTGGACAGAAGATAAATTGCATCTAACTGATATCTACACAGAGCTGTACATCACAGCTGGGTATGATGTACATATCAACACACAGCATGAGGTCCGGCAGATTGAGAAAGTATGGAAGCCAGCAGAGCCAGAGAAACCTATTAGACCCACAGACATGTT
>NW_005187626.1:420406-425203 GCF_000239375.1 Pundamilia nyererei | reverse complement strand
CATCCCAGAAACTGTAGGCATCCCACAGGAGGCTCTTAATTACATCTTTACAGATGTTCAGTCATCAGGAATCACCAACTATGACAAGAGTAAATTCAAACTTCTGTTTGTGTTTGATGGGCTGGATGAGAGCCGCCTTCATCTCGACCTTCATTCTGAAGACATTCGCTCTGTCGATGTAACAACGGCAGCTAAAACAGATGTCCTGCTGAGGAAACTCATCAATGGGAAACTGCTACGCTCTGCTCGCATCTGGGTAACCACACGGCCTGCAGCGGCCAATCAGATCCCTCGAGAGTTTATCAGCAGTACAACAGAGGTCAGGGGGTTCACTGACCCACAGAAAGAGGAGTACTTCAGGAAGAGATTCAAAGGTAAGGAGGAGGCTGACAAACTCATCTCCCATATCGTGACATCAGGAAGCCTCCACATCATGTGCCACATCCCAGTCTTCTGCTGGATCACTGCAACAGTTCTGGAGGATGTGTTGAAAACCAGAGAGGGAGGAGAGCTGCCCAAGACTCTGACTGAGATGTACGCAGAGTTCCTGGTGTTTCAGATTGATCGGACAAAAGAAAAGTATGGCCCAGAGAAGAGCATTCAATACGTTAAGTCATTAGCAAAACTGGCCTTTGAGCAGCTGGAAAAGGGCAACCTGATCTTTTATGAGAAGGATCTGAGACAGAGCGGCATTGATTTCAGTGAAGCCTCGGTGTGCTCAGGAGTGTTCACAGAGATCTTCAAAGAAGATCGAGGAAGGAAAGGGAAAGACAAGATGTTCAGCTTCGTCCATCTGAGCGTTCAGGAGTTTCTGGCTGCTCTTTATGTGAGGATGTCGCTTATAAATAGCAACAAAAATGTGATGCTTTCACCACCGCTGTCTCTGCGCATTCTTCGACTGCTTTTCAGTAAAATATCTTCAAAGAAGATCCACAGGATTTCGATTGACAGGGCCTTACAGAGTTCAAACGGACACCTGGACTTGTTCCTTCGCTTCCTCTTGGGTCTTTCACTGCAGACCAATCAGGATAAACTACAGAGCCTACTGAAAAAAACAGACTGTCGGTCAAAAACCAACCAGAAAACAATCCAATACATCAAGGAGAAGCTCAGTGAGAATCTGTCTCCAGAGAGAAACATTAATCTTCTCCACTGTCTGAATGAACTAAATGATCGTTCTCTAATAGAGGAGATCCAACAGTATTTAAGTTCAGGAAGCCTCTCCACATATGAACTTTCTCCAGCTCAGTGGTCAGCTTTGGTCTTCATCTTACTGTCATCAGAAGAAGATCTGCATGTTTTTGACCTGAAGAAGTACTCTGCTTCAGAGGAGGCTCTTCTGAGGCTTTTGCTAGTGGTCAAAGCCTCAAAAACAGCTCTGTAAGTACATAGATAACAAGAATTAGAAAATGTCTTAAAACACCACGATTGTTCACTAAACACTAAACTAAACAAAACCAGTGATTTGATAATTGTGAAAACAAATCAACACATTAAACCACCAGCAAAATTAACTACTGGTTTGCAGCTTTGTTTATAGACAGTTTTAAATATTTTGGTCAGATTATTAACTTTAGATAATGGAATCTAAAATTCCTGTGGAAATTTAAAGTGGTGTTATTAAACTGTTTGATCCTGCAATCAACCATTCTTGTATCTGAAAAAGTAAAACCTCTTTGGAGGTCTTTTTTTATACCCCAAAATGTTACAAATGTTTCGTTAACTCATTTCAAGGCTGAGCAGCTGCAATTTGTCAGAAAGAACCTGTGAAGCTCTGTCTTCGGTACTAAGCTCACAGGTCTCCAGTCTGACAGAGCTGGACCTGAGTAACAATGACCTGAAGGATTTAGGAGTGATGCTGCTATCGTCTGGATTGGAAAGTCCACGCTGTGCACTGAAAATTCTCAGGTAAAGTTTTAACGTCTGTCGAAGTCTTTGCCGTCTTGTCGGCAAAGACTGTTTCTTCACATCACGATTTCTGTCCAAACTATTATATACCGAATGTATGATAAAAGCAGTTGACTCTCTGCATTGTTTGGATGGAGAGATCAGCACTGAGGCTGCTTCTATTGCTGTCTGGCGTAGCCCAGGCAGCGGCTTTCAGTCTGCCCGCGGCAGCAAGTGATTGTGGACAGTTGGAAAAGGAGGTACCAAATTCAAACATTCCCGCCTCCCTCCATTGTGATGACCATCTCGCACAGAAAGCAGATGTTGCTGCACACAAGAGCACACAAGACAGGGGGTGGCTGTAGCTCAGGAGGTAGAGCAGGTCATCTGCTCATTGGAAGGTTGATGGTTTGATCCCTGGCTCCCCTAGTTTGTATGCCAAGTATCCTTGGGCAAGATACTAACCCCAACTTGCTCTCAGATGCATCTATTGGAGTATGAATGCGTATGAATGATAGTTTAAAATCCGGACGCACCAACGGGAGTTGGAGTAAAGACAATGAAAGGCATCTACAAACTGCTGAGGGACTCCATACTGGTGTAGGATAGCCCATAGCGATCGTGGCTCAAGAGTTGGGAGTTCGCCTTGTAATCAGAAGGTTGCCGGTTTGAGCCCTGGCTTGGACAGTCTCGGCCGTTGTGTCCTTGGGCAAGACACTTCACCCGTTGCCTACTGGTGGTGGTCAGAGGGCCCGGTGGCGCCAGTGTCCGGCAGCCTCGCCTCTGTCAGTGCGCCCCAGGGTGGCTGTGGCTACAATGTAGCTGCCATCACCAGTGTGTGAATGTGTGTGTGAATGGGTGGATGACTGGTTGTGTAAAGCACTTTTTCCTTAGGGACTAGAAAAGCGCTATATAAATACAGGCCATTTACCATAGAGTCGGCTGGTGGACGCTGTCAAAAGCCTTCTCGAAGTCAATGAAATTAATAGAAATCTTCCTTTGGTATTCCAATGTTTGTTCAATGATCGTGCGGAGGGTGAAGATTTGCTCGACGCATGATCGGCCACTCCGACAGCCAGCCTGCTCTTCTCGCAATCGTTCGTTTACTGCGCATCGTAGCTGATTCAAAAGAACGAGGCAAAACACTTTCCCGGGTACCGACAGCAACGCGATGCCCTGCCAGTTGTTACAGTCACCCAAATCACCTTTCTTTGGAAGTTTGATGATTATTAAACTGATTTCTATTTTGGTCAGACCACATACAGAGTAATTTGAAAATAATTTTTATGGTCTGTCACTCATCCAAAGCATGGCGGACCCCAGTTGGAAGCCGCCCTTACAAGACTCCTAAACGCCTGCTGGTCAACATCATATGTACCCGATGATTGGACAAAAGGCGTCATCATCAAACTTTCAAAGAAAGGTGATTTGGGTGACTGTAACAACTGGCAGGGCATCACGTTGCTGTCGGTACCCGGCAAAGTGTTTTGCCTCGTTCTTTTGAATCGGCTACGACGCGCAGTAGATGAACGATTGCGAGAAAAGCAATATATATAACTTCAATAATATGTCATTCTTTATTTGCGGTTGTGTCAAGGCTGTCAGGCTGTCAGATCTCAGAGGAAGGCTGTATCTGTTTGGCCTCAGCTCTGAAATCCAACCCCTCACGCTTGAGAGAGCTGGACCTGAGCTACAACCATCCAGGAGACCTAGGGGTAAAGCTACTGACTGCTGGACTAAAGGATCCACAGTGGAGACTGGACAGTCTCAGGTATGGACTCTACTGTTGAACTCACATGCTCTCTCGCAACAAGATCCTCGATAATGAGGAAGCTTCTGAAGGCTCATTCTGGCTTTATTTCTTCCTTCAGCCTGGAGCATAGTGGAGCGCAAAGGCTGAAACCTGGTCTGAAAAAGTGTAAGCATGTATTTATTCTGCATCATTAAAAACTAGTCACATTTCTGCTAAATTTCTCTCAATACATTGGTGAAAAACTCAGCGGTAAACATGCGAACATGTGACATCAGCTGATCATGTCATAGTATCTGTCACTTGTGACAACACAGTGGTAGCACAAGGATGCGTGCTAAGTCATCCAGCTAAGTAAATCCCAAAGGTTGATTCTGTTCATCTGGACGTTTTCAGTGGGAGAAACGCTGCGTCAATCATCCAAATGACTTCTTCAGTCTCAGCTGACTGCAGGTTTAACCAACCTTATATACAGTACATTTGCATAATGACTGAAACCAGCCCACTGAAAGAACAATGGGCTGGGAGTCAGTTTATGATCATTAATATGCAGTGTTGGGAAGGTTACCTTTAAAATGTATTCCACTACAGATTACAAATTACATATGTATTCTGAATACTTTGGATTACCTATTATATTATCATGCTTTTTACAACTCCATGAATGAACGATTGCTGTGTGATTTATTACTATTACTGAAGGTTACTCTCCACACCAACACCAACCAGATGTTTAAATCTTAATATAAATGAGTAACAGTAGGTGGACATTAGGTAAGGCTGCACTTTTTGCAGTGATCTCATATAGAAAACTATTCGGCGCGTATATAAACCAGGTCCGCGGCTCCGAACTGTAGTAAGGGGACCTCTGGCTGATACGTCGGGTTCGTGTCGGCTCGTAGCTGAAAACTAGCTTTACTTTGTTGTCTGGGTCAACTTTGCTAGTGAGAGACAGAGAGAGGCGTTGGAAGGCTGCTGTCATGAACCGAAGTTCCGTGCGCAAGCTGGACCCAGAAGCAGAACACACACACCAGGGTAGGAGGGAATAAAGAAAGCAAATTTATTATAACTAAAGGTGTCCCGTGAGGGTAGCCGAAAAAACAACGTGTGGAACCAGAAGAAACCGAGGGACTGGGGAGGTGAACCGTGCAGGGAACGCC
>NW_005187626.1:418734-419617 GCF_000239375.1 Pundamilia nyererei | reverse complement strand
GGGGAGCCAGTTTGCGGGACGTGCCCCGGAGCGGGATGTTCCCAGCAGCCAACCAAACCTTCTGTCCCGGCTGGTAGTCAGGGGCTGGGGCGCGGCGATGATCGGCGTAGTGCGTGTGTCGTTCCTTCGCGCGCAGGAGGGCGCGGCGAGCGCTGCGCCACCCACGTTGGCAGCGCCGGAGGTGATGAGAGGCCGACGGGACGGAGAGAGTCAGGTCTTCCTCTGGGAAGAGTGGAGGCTGATATCCGAGGGACGCTTCAAAAGGAGATAATCTGGTGGAGGACGAGGTGAGAGTGTTGTGGGCGTACTCCACCCAGGGCAGGTAGGTAACCCAGGAGGAGGGGTTTTGACTAGCCACACACCTCAGCATAGTCTCCAGCTCCTGATTGAGACGTTCAGTTTGCCCATTGGATTGCGGGTGGAAACCGGAACTCAGACTGACCTTGGCGCCGAGAAAGGAGCAGAAGGTCCTCCATACTTGTGAGGTGAACTGGGGACCACGATCGGAGACAATGTCCAGGGGAATTCCGTGGAGCTTGAAAACCTCAGTGATTAATGCTTGGGCAGTCTCAGCAGCCGAGGGCAGCTTGGCCAGCGGGATGAAGTGAGCGGCCTTAGAAAACTGGTCCACAACGGTGAGGATGACACACTTTCCAGAAGAGGTAGGGAGACCAGTAACAAAGTCAAGGGAGATGTGAGACCAGGGCCGGTGGGTGTAGTGAGCGGGTGGAGCTGACCTACGGGATGCTTAGTGGATGACTTATTACGAGCGCAGACGGCACAGGCAGACACGTAGTCTCTCACGTCCCGTATTAGTGATTTCTACCAGAAGTGTCTGCTGAGGAGGCGCGCCGTTCTGCTCATGCCCGGGTGGCACGTGAAT
>NW_005187626.1:409520-414241 GCF_000239375.1 Pundamilia nyererei | reverse complement strand
AAAAACGCCGAGTTGTGATCGCTGAGAGGCGACTACGGACTGGCGTGGAGCAGCAGGTAGGGCAGGATTAAATAGTCCACCTGGTGATCGCCTGGGATGGGATGCAGGTGTGGGGTTAGCAGCCACGCCCGTGGGCGTGGGCATCCCAACAGCACCCCGGACGCCGGGCCGCGGACCATGACAGCTGCTGCAACGGGACTTATTGTTTCAGAGGAAAACATGAACACAGCGTACAGTCGAGTCTTAATAGCTTACTCACAGCTGGGCTCGTCAGGCTCTCTGTTTGGCTGCAGTGGTTATTATTATATTTACATGCTTCCAGCTCCCATTTCTGCCCCGTGACAGCTCGTACTTTTCCTTTTTCTCCCTCCCTCACTCACAGACACATCACGGGTCCATTCTCCCTGCAGCACGAACTACACTGCCCATCAGGCTCCATGCTTTAGGGCTATGCCTCTCTCTGCCTATTGCCTTCATATTAAATAATTTTTTAAAATATTTCTTCACGTCATTATGCGGCCGCAAGTAGAGGTGACATGGGCCGCGAGATTGAGACACAGACATTAGAGCCTCTTAATGTGTGTTTTGTTTGGGGCGTGGAAACCAAAAATAGAGAGCATATAGCCGAACATATGAAACAGGAAAATAACGCTGTGTAATCCCTTAATTTCAGCAAAGTAACTGTATTCTGAATATCACCTTTTTAAACGGTAACTGTAACGGAATACATTTACTCATATTTTGTATTTTAAATACGTAATGCTGGTGCATGTATTACGTTACTCCCCAACACTGTTAATATGCAAATTATTATGAGCATTGATCAACAACCACTGATCAATAACCATGAGTACCATTCATAGAGAGTTGGGGAATGGATTCAGACATGGTCTTTCCCTTTTCACGTAAATGGCCTCCTTGACTCCGCCCTCAAACCAGCGTTCCTCCCTGTCCAGGATGTTACATCCTCATCACTGAAAGAGTGTCCACTGGCCTGTAGGTGTAAATAGACTGCAGAGTCCTGGCCTGACGAGGTAGCTCTTCTGTGTTGTGCCATCCTCTCAGCCAGAGGTTGTTTGGTTTCCCCGATGTATAAATCCTGGCAATCCTCCTGCACTTAACAGCGTACACTATGTTACTCTGTTTGTGTCGGGGGACATGATCCTTGGGCTCCTTGGATCAATTTTTGGCGCAGCGTGTTTTGAGCCCACAGAGACTCGGTAAAGAGAGGCGATCACTTCTACTATCCCCAAAGAGGGAAAAGATCAATTGGACTGTGGAAATTACAGACCTGCAAGTATGTTAAATACTGGCTACAAATTGATATTGGAATCAGTATTACCAGACATAATGGTGTTGTTGCCATTGCACTTTGTTGACGATAAAATTTGGGCTGTTGTTTCTGGGCTTCTTTTTTGTTTGTTTGTTTTTGTTTTTTGTGTGTATGGACAGACTGCAAATCAGTTTCTTATTGGGGACAATAAAATTACCATTGAACCGACCTATTACACAACAACTACACAGGTTTTATCAAACAAACTCAGGATAGTATTAGGAGAACACCACACATTGTGAAATGACTCTGCTAATAAGTGTAGCTGCAGAGAAAGCATTCAATTCTGTAAGTCTTTTCTGCATGAACTCATCCAGTATCAGCACACTGGCAGCACTATATGACAAACCAAGATCAGTGTGGATCTGACAGACTCATTCTACCTACACAGAGGAACACTACAAGGATGCTGCGCTCCACCACTCCTCACCAATGGATATAAAGGAGTAACATCTACTAAAGGAGAGCAGAAAATGGCCTCATTTGCAGATGATCTTCTGTTAGCTTTAGCACAACCTACCCAAATACTCCCAAAGTTGATGACCATGTTAGAAGAATATGACTAATATTCTCGGTATAAAATTAATATTTTACATAAACTAAAGTTTACTTTAACCCATCGAAAGAACTAAGAATGAACTATAATTGGAAGTGGGATAATGAGTCTATTAAATGTTTGGGGGTTACCCTGCGGGGTTCTAAAATGTTTGCGGTTCAACATAAAGTCAGATGTTCAATGGTGGCATCCCCTTTTTGACTTTGAGTTCTCGGATAGAGTCCGTCAGAATGAACATTCTCTCACACATGCTTTATTATTTTCAGTGCCTCCCAAGATCACTCAAACAATTTCTAGAATGGGACAGACTACTTTAGAGACATCTGTGGGAAGAGAGCCAGGGTCAGGTATAAAACACTACCCACATAGCAAAATAGTAATGGCCCGGATCTGGCCCACACAATGTGCTTACACATGGCCCACATACGGCAAAGAATGATGGCCCTTTGGTGGCCCAGATCTGGTTTGCCAGAGGTGGCCCACACATGGGCCAGCACAAAGGCCAGCTGCAGACATACTGCTGACATGCGGCCTGGAGGAGCCAGGGATCGAACCACTAACCGTCTGAATCAGTAGGTGACCTGCTCTACCTCCTGAGCTACAGCCACCCACTGGCAAGCATAAGTAAACCCTCACTAGGTTTTGGATAAAGTGTACACTCACAAGCCTGTCAAACCTGCATTTGAAACGTTGGCTACCGTAGCAGTACCGTATTGCAACATGGCATTTCAGTCTTCTAACTAAAATAGGAAAATAGGAACACAAACAGTGCCATCATTGCCAGTGTCACGGTACTGGGTCGTGTGACCCAGTGTTTGAGTTTTATGTATTTTTGTATTCATTTTTGATCTAGTTAATTTCTAGGTTGCTGTTTATTCCTTTATTACTTAGTTGTTTTCTGTCATCTCCCCCTGTACTCAGTCTCCCTGGTTCGTGTGTCTACCTGTCATGTTTCATGTCTGTGTGGTTATGTTAAGTTCATGTCATGTTTAATCTCCATGTTTCCTGTTTTATTTTGAAAGAGTCCAGCGTTCTTTGTTTATTGTATTTAGTTTCACTTCCCCTGTCCTGTCATTAGGTTTATGCATGTCAGCTGTGCTCCCATGTGTGGCCTCTTCCCCTAATCATCCTTGTGGGTATTTAGTCTCTGTGTTTCATTCAGTCTGTGTCGCGCCGTCTGTTCATGCACCCTGTTACTCTAGCTGCACGTCATGATTCTAGCCTGCAAGAGTCGGTATCGGACATGTTCATAGTCACTTTCTCCAGTCATGTTTCCCTGCACCTTCATGTGCCAGCACCGAGATCTTGTTCAGTTTTTCATGTCGTGTTCATAGTCTGTCTACAGTACTTTGTCATAGTTCAGTCCTGGTCTTCGTTCATAGCCCTTAGTTTCTCTCAGTTAGGTTCTTAGTTTTGTCATTCCCATAGTTTATGGTTTGTTATTTTGTATCAGCCCTGATTAAAGGCTCGCTTCGAGCTGACCAGTTTTGCCTCCTGCCCTCTTGCCCTCTGCCCTCACAGACCGTGACAGCCAGACCTGGCACACATCTGGCTGACATACACCCTGCCATGACACCAGTCAGTCAGAAGTGCCAGCTTGATGCCGGATCCAGGGACGACCTGTTTTCTGTGAGCCTGGGCCACATACACCAAACCACAATCAGGCCAGATGTGGCATGCCATCACATAAACAGTGCCATCTACGCCAGGCCTGGCCCATATCTGGATGACATACCATTTACCATGCCAGAAGTCAGCCAGCAGTGCCGGCTTGACACCAGATCCGGGCCAGAGCTGCCTGCTATGTGGGTACAAGGGGGAATGGGCCTTCCATGTCTATGGGACGATTACTGCGCTGCCCAGATGAGACCATTAATGTGTATATGTTCATCGTCTTACACATCCGGCTGGAAAGAAATAGAGGGGGCATCTGTGAAGGTATTCCTGTTATGGCCCTCCTGGCTGATGGTAAACTACAGGATGAGTTGAAGGTTTCAGAAAAGCTCTGTACTGGATTGTCAGTGTAATGCCCTGAAAACTGTATTTAACACTTGTAAACTAGGTAACCCAAACAAAATGCTGAGATGGTGCACCCACGATTCTGACTTTGTTCCCAACAAAAGTGACGACAGATTTAAAAACCGGTCCCTTTGAGGCTCACGTGCTATATTCACTTCTCCACAAGGTGTTATTTAAGAGTTCTGCAGCTTTACAAAATAAGTATGGTTTAGAAAAAGTCAGACATTAATGAGACCAGCACAATGTTGTGGTTTCCAGACTTTATACTGGAATTCAGGTGTCTAAACAAATACGGACTATAAAAGGAAGCAGTGGGAGGCTGAACTAAATGAAACCTGGGAAAAGTCTGCCAACTTCAGTGGACTTTCACAGACTCAAATACATGGAGAAAGTTCTGTTTGAAGATTCAGAGAACACATCTGGGCCGTGGACATGGCTGTCAGGGACTTTGATCTGACTAGAGTTGGATGTCTCAAGACCAGTCTCAAGACCACTTTTATGTGGTCTTGGTCTTGCCTTGGTCTCGACGGACTTTGGTCTTGGTTTTGTCTTGGTCTCACTGTCTCGGTCTCGCTGTCTCAGATCGATATAGTGGTCAGGAGATTTGGAATCAACAGTATCCATGACACACAACGTAATGTTCGATAATGTGTCATGCACAAAAGCATCAGCTCTAAGAGCTGTGCTTACAGAGCGCTTTGTAGTGAATCAGAAGAGTCGACTCCCATTGAGCGAGAGCCGCTCCTCACTTAATTTCCTTTGGCTGCTCAGCTCTCACACAGTGGCTCAGCTATGCTCCAATCCCTCCATATT
>NW_005187626.1:404944-408003 GCF_000239375.1 Pundamilia nyererei | reverse complement strand
TTTGATATTAATGAGTTTTTTGGGTTCATTGAGAACATGGTTGTTGTTCAATAATAAAATTATTCCTCAAAAATACAACTTGCCTAATAATTCTGCTCTCCCTGTATGTCTGTCCTCTCAGTGAGTGAGTAGACAGCTGTGAGGAGGGCTGTGCATCGCAAAAACACATAAATATGCCCGAGACCCGTAAACGAAGCAGCATCTGGCTGCAGTTTAAAGACTGCAGCCAGATGCTGCTTTGGGATGAACCGTCTCGGTCTTATCTTGACTCGGTCTGTCTTGGTCCTGGTTTAGACTACAAGTCTAGATCTGACTTCACGTACAACCACAGTACTTAACTATTGTTTGTAGCTAACTTTCAATTAAACCTCCACAGTTTTCATTCTTTCTGGGTTTTTTTTTTCATTTCTCACAACCAGTGATGCTTTTCTAACTTCAACAACAGAAATAAAAAGAAAATGATTAAATGACCAGACCACAGTGTTGGTCCCTTTATATCCCAATAGTAACTTTTTAGATTGTATTTATTTAAACATCACTGTCAGTCTGGTGTTAATGATGCTTCGTTTTTCTTCCGCTCTCAGATTTCTGTGAACTTGCACTGGATGCAAACACAGCAAACAGGAAACTCAAACTGTCAGACAACAACAGGCAGGTGACGGCAGTGACAGAGAAGCAGCCTTTTTCTGTTCATCCAGAGAGGTTTGATGTCTGGCTTCAGCTGCTATGTACCACTGGGCTGACTGGTCGCTGTTACTGGGAGGTCGAGTGGAAAGGATTTGTTTTTATAGCAGTGAGTTACAGGAGCGTCAGAAGGAGAGGAAACAGTTATGACTGCAGGTTTGGAGGGAACGATCACTCCTGGAGTCTGAGGTGTGCTGAAGATGAAAGTTTCTCGGTTTGGCACAATAACAGAGAAACAGCCATCCCCTCCTCCTCCTCCGCCTCTCACAGAGTAGCGGTGTATGTGGATTGGCCGGCTGGTACTCTGACCTTCTACAGAATTTCTTCCGGCTCACCGATCCATCTCTACACCTTCCACACCACCTTCAGCAAACCCCTGTACCCTGGGTTCTGGTTAGTGTCACATGGTTCTTCAGTGTCCCTCTGCTCACTGTAGCACGTGCGGTTGCTGGCAGAAAGGTTTTGATTTTGAGTGTTGAACATATGAAGTATGTGTGGGGATGGTCTAACAGATGGCAGAGTGTTAACACAGTCATGTGACGTTCTGCTTGTATAATAAAACCTGTACTTTATGTTTTATAAATTCTGTAAACATCAAAAATTTCTCTTTTTAAAATCAGTTTTCTCCTGTCTGCGTACAAACTGTGATTCAAAGCATAAAATAAACCACATTATTTGTCATGTGTCATTGTGTGGTTGGCAGCTTTCAGAGGCCACAGAGAGAGGAACTTCACTCAGACAGGTTTATTGTTGGAGCTTAGAGAACAAAATGCAAAAGTAACAGAAAACTCGGACTAAACTAGAGTCGAGAACCTAGTGGTTGCTAAACAAACAAACAGTGCACACACATGGGAAAGGTGTGATGAGGATGTGACAAAGACCAGAGGGAGACTCAGACAATAAGGACGCAGGAGGGAATCAGGGCAGAGAGGACACACCCGGGGAACGTGGCTGAAAGGAATCTAAAGGATGACACACAGGAAGTAATAATAATAATACATTTTATTATAGTATGGTGCTCCAGGAGTATGGGGTGTTTGGCCCATTGCTACGGGAACGCCTTGGTGTTCCCTCGACAAGCTGGAGGAGGTGGCTGAGAAGAGGGAGGTCTGGGCTTCTCTGCTTCGGCTGCTGCCCCCGCGACCCAGCCCGGATAAGTGGGAGAAGATGGATGGATGGATGGACATTTTATTTTTAGGCACCATTAAAGATCATCAAGGTCACCTTACATTAGTACAACAAAATAAAAACATAAAGGTAATTGAAAAATAAAGAACAAGTATAAAAGCTAAACAAGGTAAAAAAAAAAAAAAAGATAAAGATGGAGTCACGATGAAGGGTACGCAATCCTGAAAAGATGGGTTTGAAGATTTAAAAGTAGAGACAGAGTTTGTAGCCCGGAGATCTGGCGTCAGAGCATCCAAAGTCTCGGGGCAGAACAACCAAAGGCTCTGAGTCCTGTCAGGCGAGCAGGTGGAGCAGACAGACGGGAGGCTGAAGAAGAGCGGACGAGAGTGCGAGCACGTACGGAGGAGATCAGGTAAATATGGAGGGGCGAGGTTATGAAACTGGAAGCAAAAGGAGCTGTTTAAGTACAGCTGTTATATGTTCAATGGATCTAATTCTGGATATAATACGAGCAGCTGTATTTTGAACTAACTGCAGTTTACGGAGAGATTTATGAGGCAGACCACAGAGGAGAGAATTCCAGTAATCGAAACGAGAGGTGACAAGAGCATGGTCGAGTAAGGCGGTACTGTTTGGAGCGAGAGAAGGACGAAGATGGGTAATATTACGAAGATGAAAATATAATTTATATGTGCTGTAAAGGAAAGAGTGCTGTTGAGGATGACACCAAGACTCTTAACCTGGTGTGGCAGCAGAGTTACAGATGGATAATGAAAGACTGCTGGTTGGAACTTTAGTCGGTTTTGATTTGATTCCTGTTAGAATAAATTCAGTTTTATTGCCATTAAGTGTGAGAAAGAACAGGACGCACATGAAACGGGACTATCAAAATAAGACAGGAAACAAACCACACTCACAGGTCGTGACCCAGACTAGAGACACACACAGAGACACGACGCAAGGCTAACCTGAAACAACCAGCAGAGACATGGAGACAAGGACCACAGATGAAGATAACCAGTTCCAGTTTAGTCTCATCAGACAAAAGCACAGACTTCCAAAACTCATATTTATCTTTCAGATGTTCACAGGCAAACCTCAGTGGGGGCTGTGACGCGCTGCTCTTTGAGCAAACACTGATGACACAGCAGCAGTTGAAACGAAGGTTTGTAAGATTCATTTTGTCAGAGTGACAGACAGAGCTCATTGAGCAGGTGTGAGCCTGGTTGCTATAGCAACTCCAGCCA
>NW_005187626.1:400849-404435 GCF_000239375.1 Pundamilia nyererei | reverse complement strand
GACCGAGCAGTAAAACAGCATTTTGTGCGGCACTGTGAAAGGATGTTAATGTTTTTATAATTTCCTGTTTCTTGTGAAGCTGCTGGAAACTTTTTGAGCCAAACCACAGGTTTTTCACTTCATCTCAGTATCTTCTATGTTCGCCCCCACCTTCACCTGTTCACGACGCGGCTCAGTCACAGATACACTTATGCTAACGCAGAAGGCTGCATGTCAGAGAATAACACAGGGTCTGTGTTATCCCGGAGCCTCACTGTCCACTCTGTGTGGTCTGCAGCCTGTCCAAGGTACCTCGCATCAAGTGACAGCAGGGACAGGCTGCGTCCATCTTTTAACTACAGCTGGTTAACCCTCAGCTTGTGTGGCTGAGGTTTAAAGGGTCAGTTCACCTATTTTTTGTTTGAAAGCTGCTCAGACAGCGTGTGCTACGTGTCGTGAATCAGCTGTGTTCACACAAGGAAATGATGCACTTCCTGTTTGGTTGTGAAAAAGATGTGATGATCTTTCCTCTTTTTTTGTCAGCTCTATGCCTGAAACACTCCTGACTTCATATCATCACTGACCCGTCGTTACGAGCGTGGTGATTGGTTGGTCCCCTCGGTCTGCTGGTTTCTGTGCATTCAAATTTAACTTGATCTGTACACGCTCAGATGTTTCAGAGTGAGTTTCTCAGCTTTGTGTTACAGTAACAGGATGTGAAGTGAAGCAGACTCACAACACATTAGCCAACCCTGTACTTTTGCTACAGATTGAGGAAAGGGTGTATACATATTTCCTGTTTCTCAGTTTTGTACAGCTCGTCACATAACTCTACTGCTTACATTGAAGTGAGTGAGACTTAAACTTGTTTTGGGGTGAGTGTTAAACACACTGATACTTACAGATCACTGTTAACTGTTTGAATCTATCAGACCTGTTGTGGTCGGACCATTAAAAGAATATTTAGTAGTATTTTAGAATCTTTAGTAACATGATCAGTGTTACTGCTGTTGGTGTGCCGAGGAAAAATCTTTCTGTTGCGTTTCTCATGATGGTTATTTAAATGTACTAGCATCATACTCTAACATACTTTACTGAATACTTGTATTTACCTTCATTACCATATGTGTGAATACTTCTCTGTGATTTATGGTGTCATTTTTCTGAATCTGTCATGTAAGTATTTTACTAAGTATTGGTTGCCTACACAGTAATTTAAAGGAAAAAGACGCCAGTAATACTGTAAGTATTTTCATGTAAACAGTACAGTTTTTGAGAATTTTAGAGAAAGGGGGCAAAACAACTCCACTTCCTATATGTGCAATTCCACATTGCTATCAGTGCAGCTGACTGTATTATAGAGTAGCCCATTGATCAGAGATCACTGATCAATAACCATGAGTCCCACTCACAGAGAGTCAGGGAATGGCTGCAATCACAGCATTGTAACATGGTGACAGATGTACCCTTAGGCCCCCTCCTCGATTCAGAGATGGTCTTTCCCTTTTCAGTGACTGGAAGTGAAGACAGATGTAACACTGTACGAGACCATTGTTTCATCTGCCTCCCTAACGACATCTCTCACCCTCTGTACGAAATCCAAGGTGTTCTGGATGTGGTGTTCAGAGCTGCCTTCCAAGACTCAAGATTTAAGGTCTTTATTGTCAATGCAACAATATACACAGTATACAGCGTACCGAAATGCCATTCATATAAATGCATGGTGCATTTATAAAAAAAAATGGAGAAAGATTATTTATATTCTTCTTTTAATATATTCTAAGAATATAAATAATCTATGTGCAAGAGATATGAAACTAGAAATTACAAATAAATAATAAATCGCTAAATTTGGGTTAAGTTAAGAGATAAAAAGGTACTATTAGCAACTATATCTATGTACAATAAACCAAGACAGGAATGAGACAATACAAAGTGGATTGTGCCATTAAAGTAAAGTGAGATGTTGTGCAGTGGTATTAAATATCAGGTTCAAGTTATGAGTCAGGATATTGTAGACGAGACAGGACGAAGACATGTGCAAGATGCAAAATGTGCAAATATAGTATAATTTAGATGTGTGTGCAGTAACTATGTGACTGAGTGTGCAGTAAGCGTATTGTTCCCAGGTCCAGTTTGTAGTGGATTTGTGGAAGTTTGTGTTGTTTTTGAGTCTTCTGATGAGTATTGCAAGGTGTTTGTAAAAGTGTTTGTGTTTGGTGGTAGTGAGTTTAGGGCTCTGACTGCTTGTAGGAAGAAGCTCTTGCAGTGTCTTTTTGTCTCGGTTTTGATGCTGTGAAATCGTTGGCCAGATAGAAGGAGGGAGAACAGTGCATGTGAGGGGTGGAAAGTGTCCTTCACTATGCTGTTCGCATGTTGGATGATGTGTTTGTGGTAGAGTTGGGACATGGGTGGGAGAGGGCCTCCAATGATCCTGTATACATATGTATACATACATATGTATACATATGTATGTAGACATATGTATATATACTGACGTCGTGACGTCGTGACGTCGTGACGTCGTGACGTAATCGGAGCACTAGGTGCGGTGACTCCCAATCTAGGCGAGTGGCTCCAGCAGATCCCGGGAACAACATCGGAGATCTCTGTCCAGAAGAGCGCAGTCCTGGGAACAGCTAAGATACTGCAGGACCCTCAAGCTCCCAGGCCTCTGGTAGAGGACCCGAGCTGGAAGGATTGACCGCCCACAGGGGCGAGTGGGGAATTATATATACACATACATATACATACACACACACTTTATCACAACAACAGTTGAATTGAATTGACTTTTATTGTCTGACTATCAGGGAGCTCTCATGACGTCAGTCGATCTCTTGGACATTCTGGAGGAGTTGACAGGAAAGGAGTTTGATGACTTTAAGTGGTTCCTGCAGCAGGACAGCTGCCTGGAAGGCCTCCCATCAATCAAAGCATGTCAGCTGGAAAAAGCAGAAAGGCGGGACACCGTGACTCTGATGGTACAGATCTACAGACTTCCAGGAGCTGTGGAGGTGACCAGAAAGGTTCTAGAAAGGATCAGCAGGAATGACCTGTTGCAGAGCTTGTCTTCTCTCTCACACACACAGGCTCCTCTTCCTCACCCTGAAGGTAAAATTGGAATTTTGGGTATTTAAGGAAGTCTTGAAAGACATAACTGAGCCAACTTTATTTATAGAGCACATTAAAAACAGCAACCACTGCCCAAAATGCTGGACACACATGATAAATTTAGACAATAATATTAAGGGTTTTGGTAAAAAGTTTACAAAGAAAATCTTTACTTGTCCTACTGCTATCTCACTTCCACTATAACTGCTAACTGAGGGAGGGGAGGAAGAACATTAGAACATTATATATGATATATACATTAGGTGAGTGTGCAGTAGTAGCATGTATGCAGCAAGCAGGTGAATTCTGTACATTAAGTGAATTAAATAAGAATAGACAATCTGACTATTTTACAGAATATGAACATATTTAAAATGAAAGGAATTGAAATGTGCATTGTGCCTTGGTTTAGAGTGTCTGGAAGAGTCCTGTCTCAGTCAATTATAGATGATGTGAGAGGGCGGGTGTGTGTGTTTAGGGCACGGATGGCTTG
>NW_005187626.1:394806-400090 GCF_000239375.1 Pundamilia nyererei | reverse complement strand
GAGAAGCACCTGCCCACCCTCACCACCTGAGTTCTGCCAGTGAGGAAGTCCAACACCCATGCACACAGACGGCTGTTAAGTCCCAGATCCCTCAGCTTTGTGAACAGTCTGCAGGGCACTATTGTGTTAAACGCTGAGCTTTAATCAACAAACAGCATTCGCACATAGTTACCCTGTGTGAAGCTTCTACTCCTCCTCAGTGGAGAGTGTGCTCTCCTCCTGCCTCGTGTTTGGTACTCAGGGGCCACAACTGAAAACAGGAAGGCTGCACAGGGGTCATTAACAACTCCCAAATAACTTACTGGCTGCCCTCTGCCACCCCTGGAGGCCATCTCCAGATCCTCCTGTCTCAGGAAAACCAGGGGCATCACAGGCGAGCCCCGCCCACCACCTATTTGACCCGCTGCCCTCTCAGGCCAGTCAGGTCCCATACCTCCAGACTCACCAACAGCATCTTCCCCTGGGCCAGTCAGACTGCTAACAAACACTATCCTCCACCCACCACCCCAACAATCCCGACTCTAGAGTCTTTTCTTTGCACTACTTCCAAGCATTTGTTCTCCAGTGTGTGACTTTCTCTTGTTTGTTATTTATTCCTGCTGTCTACTATTCGTATTTTATTCTGGCACAGTCAGTGGAGAGCACCCAACACCGAAGAGAGGCATGAAAGCTGAAGAGTCCGCCTCCCATTTTACTTTTAAATATCCTGCCATGGTAAGCTGTGTGACAGGCAGGATGACGCACCCCTTAATTTTGCGGACGGATTGGCCCAGGTTCGGTAAATTAATTGGACTGTGTGTCAGTATGCAATCGCGGCCGGTAGGGACATGCGAGGTCTGTGTGGTGCTCAGCGGAGGAGTCAGTGGGGCCTTCTCGGGAGACCCCATCGGCTCCAGTTACACTCATTACCATTAATGGAGGTCCTGTTCGAGCGCATTGGCATGGACCTCATCGGGCCATTTCACACGGCTATCGCTTTGTGTTAGTTCTGGTGGATTTGCAAGGCAATATCCACAAACAGTGCCACTGCACACCATTTCTGCTAAGTGTGGCACAGGTGCTATTTCAGGTCATCTCTTGAGTTGGTATCCTGAAAAAGATACTGACTGACCAAAGAACTTCATAGATGTCTAGCTTTACGAATTGTAGGGCATTAAGCCTACCACCCTCAGTATGATGGGCTGGTGGAGCGGCTGAATAAGACCTTAATGTCCATGATTCGGAAGTTCGTTCACGAAGATGAACGCAACTGGGATCGTTGGTTGGACTCCAGATTCCACCATTCCTGCCTCCCTTCATTTGTGATGACCATTGCACACAGGTGTGGATGTGGATGTTGTGGATGTTGCTGCATTGCAACAGCATTTTGCAAATGTGTTCTCCCCCTTACCCAGCTGTATGACTGTTATGGTGCATCAATTTGACAAGCGGCCTGGCGTGATGGTCCGTTCACGACCCTACAGGTTACTGGAGCACAGAAGACAAATCATGCAAAGGGAATTGGCGGAGGTTTTGAAGCTGGGAGTAATAGAAGAGTCACACATCGCTTGGTGTAGCCCCATAGTTCTGGTAGTGAAGAAAGATGGATCTATACGGTTCTGCATAGACTATCGCAAGGTGAATGAGGTGTCACAGTTTGATGCTTATCCCATGCCGATGCTGGATTTAACCGAGGGCTACTGGCAGATTGCCTGGTCTGCAGAGTCAAAGTAAAAAAGGGCCTTCTCTACTCTTTACGGTTTGTACCAGTTCGTTACACTAATGTTCGGCTTGTTCGGAGCCCCTGCCACCTTCCAGCATCTCAGAGACCGGTTGCTGCGTCCTTATGCTGCATATGCTGCAGCCGACCTGGAAGACATCATCATCAATAGTGACACTTGGGCGGAGCATATGCAGCGGGTGGTAGTGGTCCTGGAGTCTCTGAGGCAGGCGGGGTCCACGGCCAACCCGAAAAAGTGTGTGGTTGGACGGAGGGACGTATAGTTTCTGGGGTACCAATTGGGTTGTGAGCATGTGCAGCCACAGATGGATAAAACAGCAGCTATTGCATCCTGTCCGCGTCTCAAGACCGGCTAGGCCAGATGGCTCCCCGGCACAAATTGGGCGGTGGGGGGGTGGCACTGTGTGGTTGGTGGCTCAGCTGCAGGGGAGGAGTGGAGCAGCAGGTTCATGGTTTGGTGTCAGGGAGGCTGGTTTTGCACAGCCAGTGAGCATTTTGCATTCCCTATTTCAATAGCAGCCAGGCCTGGAGAGGAGGCTGCTGCTGGAGGAGAGCACTGGAGCCAGGGCAGCGTGCACTGGAAGGTCCCAAAAGGTGACATAAAGCAGATTGTGTGATAACAATAAAAAAAAAACACAAACCACAGTTACGGAGTTGTGTCAGGTCCTTCTGAGATCACAGAAGTATTTTATGAGGATGGTCAGAGGGCAGAGGGGAGAATACACAAGTAAACTGCTGTTGCAATGCAGCAACATCTGCTGCGTGAGCTTTAATTGTCACAAGGAAGTGAGGCCACCTCATAATGAGCATTACCTGCTTGCTGTGTGACAACATAGGTTCCTTACACCTAGCAAGTAGTTTCATCCAGAGGGCTGGATCCAGGGCCAGGGATTCACTAAATTCAGTAACCTGAGGACATTTTAACTCTGGCTTAACATATATATTTTTTTTATTTTTACCAGTGCTGTTGTATTATTGATCTTCCTCTGAACAATGAAAGCTTAACTTTATGGAACTTTTTGTTTACTGCTTCCAACAACAACATGGGTATTCGTGAAATATACACAGCACACTTTGTATTTTTCCCCTCATGTTTGATACAGATGTGGTGGTTCCAGTACCAGAGCCTCGCCCCATCAAGTTTTTCCAGCAAATACTTCAATCAAACTTCCAGGACAAGTTTATGTGTACCCAAGAAGGTTGGACAGAAGATAAACAGCGTCTGGTTGATATCTACACAGAGCTGTACATCACAGCTGGGTATGATGTACATATCAACACACAGCATGAGGTCCGGCAGATTGAGAAAGTATGGAAGCCAGCAGAGCCAGAGAAACCTATTAGACCCACAGACATGTTCAAACATCCTTCAGGAGACTACAGACCCATCAAAACAGTGATGACCAATGGAATCGCAGGAATTGGAAAAACTTTCCTTGTTCACAAGTTTGTTTTGGACTGGGCTGAACAAAGATCCAATCAAGATGTGCATCTGATTTTCCCCTTCACCTTCCGTCAGCTGAATCCTCTGAAGGGAGAAAAGTTCAGTTTGGCAGAGCTCATTCATGAATGCATCCCAGAAACTGTAGGCATCCCACAGGAGGCTCTTAATTACATCTTTACAGATGTTCAGTCATCAGGAATCACCAACTATGACAAGAGTAAATTCAAACTTCTGTTTGTGTTTGATGGGCTGGATGAGAGCCGCCTTCATCTCGACCTTCATTCTGAAGACATTCGCTCTGTCGATGTAACAACGGCAGCTAAAACAGATGTCCTGCTGAGGAAACTCATCAATGGGAAACTGCTACGCTCTGCTCGCATCTGGGTAACCACACGGCCTGCAGCGGCCAATCAGATCCCTCGAGAGTTTATCAGCAGTACAACAGAGGTCAGGGGGTTCACCGACCCACAGAAAGAGGACTACTTCAGGAAGAGAGTCAAAGGTAAGGAGGAGGCTGACAAACTCATCTCCCATATCGTGACATCACGAAGCCTCCACATCATGTGCCACATCCCAGTCTTCTGCTGGATCACTGCAACAGTTCTGGAGGATGTGTTGAAAACCAGAGAGGGAGGAGAGCTGCCCAAGACTCTGACTGAGATGTACGCAGAGTTCCTGGTGTTTCAGATTGATCGGACAAAAGAAAAGTATGGCCCAGAGAAGAGCATTCAATACGTTAAGTCATTAGCAAAACTGGCCTTTGAGCAGCTGGAAAAGGGCAACCTGATCTTCTATGAGAAGGATCTGAGACAGAGCGGCATTGATTTCAGTGAAGCCTCGGTGTGCTCAGGAGTGTTCACAGAGATCTTCAAAGAAGATCGAGGAAGGAAAGGGAAAGACAAGATGTTCAGCTTCGTCCATCTGAGCGTTCAGGAGTTTCTGGCTGCTCTTTATGTGAGGATGTCGCTTATAAATAGCAACAAAAATGTGATGCTTTCACCACCGCTGTCTCTGCGCATTCTTCGACTGCTTTTCAGTAAAATATCTTCAAAGAAGATCCACAGGATTTCGATTGACAGGGCCTTACAGAGTTCAAACGGACACCTGGACTTGTTCCTTCGCTTCCTCTTGGGTCTTTCACTGCAGACCAATCAGGATAAACTACAGAGCCTACTGAAAAAAACAGACTGTCGGTCAAAAACCAACCAGAAAACAATCCAGTATATCAAGGAGAAGCTCAGTGAGAATCTGTCTCCAGAGAGAAACATTAATCTTCTCCACTGCCTGAATGAACTAAATGATCGTTCTTTAATAGAGGAAATCCAACAGTATCTAAGTTCAGGAAGCCTCTCCACATATGAACTTTCTCCAGCTCAGTGGTCAGCTTTGGTTTTCATCTTACTGTCATCAGAAGAACATCTGCATGTTTTTGACCTGAAGAAATATTCTGCTTCTGCTTCAGAAGAAGCTTTTTTGAGGCTTTTGCCAGTGGTCAAAGCCTCCACCAAAGCTCTGTAGGTGCACAGATAACCAGATATTGCAATGGCATCACAGGTGCTAGTTTTTGTTAAATTATTTAAATTATGTAAAACTAATAGTCATTATATCTCATGAGGAAATTTGTTCAAACAATAATATAATTATTCATTTTATAATTACTACAGTAGTTTTTTTATAGCATATAAACAGCATCACTATTTCCTCTACAGATTGAGTGGCTGTAATCTGTCAGAGAGAAGCTGTGAGGCTTTGTCTTCAGTTCTCAGTTTCCAGTCCTCCAATCTGAGAGAACTGGACTTGAGTAACAACAATTTGCAGGGATTGGGTCTGAAGTTGCTCTCTGCAATACTGGAGACTCCTCACTGTACACTACAGAGCCTCAGGTAAGCTGAAATGTTGTATTATAATGCTGCAGTGGATTATGTTCCATGTTTATCATTTATCATCATTGTTTGTTTATACTTTAACTCATAAACACAACTGTATAGGAATTAATGCTGTCTGACTGCAAACAGGTGGACAGTAGTTTGTATCATATCTATCTAATAGACTCCAGTTTGTGCATGTAAATGGAGAGTCCTCTTCACACACTGAGGTTAATTATGGAGTTCCACAGGGTT
>NW_005187626.1:388596-393563 GCF_000239375.1 Pundamilia nyererei | reverse complement strand
TGTTGGGTTTTTCTCTGTATCTATGAAGCGCCTTGAGGCGACTTATGTTGTGATTTGGCGCTATATAAATAAAATTGAATTGAATTGAATTAAATGCAAGTATATTTATTGCTGTTCGTTGCTTTCTGTCAGGTTGAATCAAACCAATCTCACAGCAAAATGCTGCCAGGACTTCTCACTATTTCTCAACTCCCAGTTCTCCAGTCTGAGAGACCTGGACCTGAGTAACAATGACCTGAAGGATTCAGGAGTGAGTCTACTCTCTGCTGGAATGGTTCATCATCACTTTAACCTACAGACGCTCAGGTCAGATCACATTGTGAAATATCTATGTAGTGCTCTGTTGCACTATTTGTACTTACCTTGATTATAAAAACTAAGGCTACAAGAAATTTTGTTTTTTTCATCAGGTTGAATCAAACTGGCCTTACAGAGAAATGCTGCCACCAATTGTCGTTGGTACTCAGCTCCCAGGTGTTAAGTCTGAGAATGCTGGACGTGAGTAACAATGATCTGCGCAATTTAGGCGTGAAGCTACTCTCTGCTGGACTGAAGGATTCTGACTGTGCACTAGAGACTCTCAAGTAAGAAGATTACCCCTTGCAAACAGGAGGAAACTGTCATTGTTTTTATATATTGCTCCAGAACTATGTTTGGCAAAATCGGCTCATTTTGTTACTCTAAAACAGTACAAGAGTTGACTTAAGCCTTCACAATAACTTCTAAGATTATTTGAGAAGATTGTTTTAAAATATAGCTCTAATCCATTCACTAATAACTGTGGCAAAGGACATCTAACCCCTAACTGCTAACTATTTTCTTTGTAAGTTTGCATCTTTGCAAACTTTCAATACCTATGAGAGTGCTTTGGTTAACCACTAAATTGCCTTGCTGAGTCACAGCAGTTACAGTAGCTCTTCCATGCTTTGTTGCTTGGTTATTTGTCACTTCTTTTTTACTCCTGGGATTTTCATTTTTTTTGTTATTTTAGAGTCCAGTGTTTACACACAAGACTAAATTACGGTACTGAGCATGTCAGTGATACTACATGGAACAGCACTTGTTATCATTGACGAGCTACAGAGGAGACAACTGGGCTGAGAGATGAGTTAGCTTCGGAGCTGGTGATGAGAGAGATGAGGAAATATAAGCTGACCATTCCACTGTCATTATGTGATGTCCTTGGACAATATGAAGGATGACCTCAGAGAACTTATTAAGACCCAGAAAATACTAAATGTTAAGTATGATGGGTTTCACAGAAAGGTTTTTAGGAGGGATGTCGATTTGAATAGTAAGAGGAAACATGTAGAAAGTGCACTGAAGACATCCTATGTCAGATTTCACCTGGATTAACAAGGTCTGTGTCAGGTGCAGAGGAACTAGGATACATTGACGAGAAGTGGAACAAGAATCCATAAGTGAACAAGGGATGAGAATAGGGACCTGTTGGAATGGAAAGTAATTCCAGCTCAAAGGGTTACATGAAGTGGATGTGGATCCTATGGACACCCATTCTTTGACACCCAACATTTGGACCAATGGCAAAACAACTGGTAGTTTAGTGTTCCTTAGAGATTGATGATGTACAACACAAGTGCTACGGCAAGGGGGTGCCATCAGGTCGTCATCATCCCCACCCTCCTAGATTGGGTGACATTCTTGAGATGCTTGGCTACAACTTGAACAGCCAAAATCAAGATAGCACAGAAGTTAGTGGCAGAAAGTTGTGATTAAGAAATGGGTGACTAAGAAGCACAGAAAGCTGTCCATACCTGAGGCCTTGGGAACTGCTAAGCAAAGACTCACAGCTACCCATTTTCTCACAGCCTAGAAATATGGTATCTAAGCAGATTCTTACTCTGGATGGCATTACCTTGGCCTCCAGTAACGCTGTGAGGAACCTTGGAGTCATTTTTGACCAGGACATGTCCTTCAATGCACATATTAAACAAATATGTAAGACTGCGTTCTTCCATTTGCGCAACATCTCTAAAATTAGAAATATCCTGTCTCAGAGTGACGCTGAAAAACTAGTTCATGCATTTATTACTTCCAGGCTGGACTACTGTAATTCATTATTATCAGGATGTCCGAAAAACTCACTGAAAAGCCTTCAGCTAATCCAAAACGCTGCAGCAAGAGTACTGACAGGGACTAGAAAGAGAGAGCATATTTCTCCTGTTTTGGCTTCCCTTCATTGGCTTCCTGTTAAATCCAGAATTGAATTCAAAATCCTGCTCCTCACATACAAGGTCTTAAATAATCAGGCCCCATCTTATCTCAATGACCTTGTAGTACCATATCACCCTATTAGAGCACTTCGCTCTTGCTCTGCAGGCCTACTTGTTGTTCCTAGAGTATTTAAAAGTAGAATGGGAGGGAGAGCCTTCAGTTTTCAGGCCCCTCTTCTATGGAACCAGCTTCCAGTTTGGATTCGGGAGACAGACACTATCTCTACTTTTAAGATTAGGCTTAAAACTTTCCTTTTTGCTAAAGCATTGTAGTTAGGGCTGGACCAGGTGACCCTGAATCCTCCCTTAGTTATGCTGCAATAGACATAGGCTGCCGGGGGATTCCCATGATGCATTGAGTTTTTCCTTTCCAGTCACCTTTCTCACTCACTATGTATTAACAGACCTCTCTGCATTAAATCATATCTGTTATTAACCTCTGTCTCTCTTCCATAGCATGTCTTTATCCTGACTTCCTTCTCTCACCCCAACCGGTCGCAGCAGATGGCCGCCCCTCCCTGAGCCTGGTTCTGCCGGAGGTTTCTTCCTGTTAAAAGGGAGTTTTTCCTTCCCACTGTTGCCAAAGTGCTTGCTCATAGGGGGTCATATGATTGTTGGGTTTTTTTCTCTGTATCTATGAAGCGCCTTGAGGCGACTTATGTTGTGATTTGGCGCTATATAAATAAAATTGAATTGAATTGAATTGAACCCATTTGAAGAGGTATATGAGAACGTTGGAAGCCAGGAGAATAAACCAACTGTTCTCCACTGATGTGTAGTGTCAATGGCAGGAAAACAATTTGAGAGCAGCCCCACCAAAGTTGGAGACTGAGGAATACTAGAAGACCATATGGGAGAAGACTCAACTTATAACAACAATGTTCAATGGCTAGTGGATCTAAGAGCAGACCATATCAATCTCCCTGAACAGGATCCAGTAACCATCACAGTGGGAGACATCCAAGAAAGAGTCTCAAGTATGAAGAGATGGACAGTACCAGCCCTTGACGTGACGCTAACAGCATTCCACATGTTTCTAGCAGCACAAATATACCTGCTGCTAATGGATGAGACACACCCAAAATGGCTAACTGATAGCCCTAATCCTCAAGGATTATCAGGAGGGAAAAGTCCCATCCTGCCTCAGGTCCTGTACTAGAATTATATAAGATCAACAGGAACCTTAGGCCACCTTCAAGCAAATTACACCACAAAGTGAGAGATTTACCAAAGAGATGCTTTGTCCTTACTGCTGTTATGCATAGGCCTGAACCACCTCAGCCAGATCGTTGACAAGAGAGGCTACGGATACCGACTACAGAATGGAGCAATTGTTAGCCACCTCCTCTCTTTGGATGACATCAAGCTGAATGCCAGGACTGGAGAAGACATCGACTGATTCATACCACTAGGATGTAGAGCAGCGACATCAGAATGTCATTCAGATTAGAGAAGTGTAGTTGGATAGTAACAAAGAGAGGGAAGGTAGTCAGAAGTGAGGAGATTACATTACCAGATAGTAAGGACAGTCACAAGTACCTGGGGCACCACAGGCAAATTGGAACCGTGAAGAGGTCTCTAGGAAAGCTGCAACCACCAAGTACCTGCAGAGGGTCAGGCAAGTCCTGAGGAGTCAGCTGAATGTAAGTAAGAAGTTAAGGAAGTCCAGACGCTTTTCTTTCCAAGCTCCTTAGACTACGATGACCTGGAGGACTGAGAACCTTCACAGACACAAGAGGAAAAAGAACAGAAGCCATCATGGAAAAACAGCACAGAGGCACTAATCATGGCAGCACAGGAATAACCTCTGAGCACACTGACAACACCAGGCAAGACCCCAGGTGGAGGCTATGTAAAGATACCCCTGAGACAATCCAGCACATAACAGCAGGGTATGAGATGCAAAGGGAGTGCATACATGGAACGCCATAACCAAGTCGCTGGTATAGCATATAGGAACATCTGTGTCGAGTATGGCCTGGACGTCCCGAGGTTGAATCGGGATATGCCCCCTAGAGTGGTTGAGAATGACTGAGCTGAGATCCAGAGACAGACAAAAGGGTGACAGCTATCCAACGGGACACAGTAGTTGTTAATACATTTAGCTATACTGAGTCATAGCAACATTAGGGAGGAACATGAGAAGCTGAGAGACGAGCTGGAGAAGATGTGGAGGGTGAAGGTAACAGTGGTCCCAGTGGTAATCAGAGCATTAGGTGCAGGGACCCCCAAGCTAGGTGAGTGGCTCCAGCAGATCCAGGAACAACATCTGAGATCTCGGTCCAGAAAAGCATAGCCCTAGGAACAGCAAAATAAAGCAAAACAATGCTCCCTCACCCTGCTCACTGCTCAGTTAACACACAATGACACACCTGAGTATTTACTCAGGCTACAATAACTTTGGACACTTGATTCAGTAAAAGCACTGCGCACATCATGTTCTTTCCTCCCCACACTCTCATAACCTGTATATATTTCTTAATTTCAAATGTGTATTCTATATCTGTATTTAGTTATTGTACAGGGTGGGCATTTATATGGATACACCGTAATAACATGGGAATGGTTGGTGATATTAAAGTCCTGTTTGTGGCACATTAGCATATGTGAGGGGGCAAACTCCTCATGATGGGCGGTGACCATGGTGGCCATTTAGAAGTCGGCCATCTTTGATACAACTTTTGTTTTTTCAATAGGAAGAGGGCCATGTGACACATCAAACTTATTGGTAAT
>NW_005187626.1:381143-383310 GCF_000239375.1 Pundamilia nyererei | reverse complement strand
GGGGCAGACTGACAGAAGCGAGGCTGCCATATTGCACCATCGGCCCTTCTGGCCACCATCAGTAGGCAACGGGTGAAGTGTCTTGCCCAAGGACACAACGACCGAGACTGTCCGAGCTGGGGCTCGAACCGGCAACCTTCCGATTACGAGGCGAACTCCCAACTCTTGAGCCACGATCACCCTAAGCTGAGAATACATAAAGTATTGTGCACAATGTGCACAATACTTTATGTCGGTCGACTGCTCCGTCTTGTTGCTTTTTATACTCAAATTTCCCACAAGAGGGCCAGTGTGCTGTTTGTCATCATCCATATTGATTTGGTTGGTTCTGCTGCCCGTCACTACCAGATCTACTGCACATGTGCAAAGGTAACTCTACTTGGACAAACTGCCCCAAATGCGCTGACAGAGACATTTCAGGGATTTTGAGTCATTCAGCGCTGCAGATGTGTTAATTGCGTTAAAAATTTTAATCGGATTAATCGTGACGAATCCACGTTGATTTTGACAACCCTAATATTAATCAGACTTTGTTTCTTCCTCCAGGCTGGAACATTGTGGAGAGCAGAGGCTGAGACCCGGTCTGAAGAAGTGTGAGTGTGTGTTCACTTATTTAAATCAGAAATGTGTGTGTGTGCATTCATTCTCAGTCTGACTGGAGATCCAAACAATAAACTCCTTAACTTTTCCTCTTATTAACAGTCAGCGTGTGAATAAAGCAGCACGTAAAAGCTTCAGACGATAAAGCGTTTGCTGTTTCCTCTCTCCATCAGATTTCTGTGCACTTGTACCGGACACAAATACATTACACAGAAACCTCAAACTATCTGACAACAACAGGAAGCTGACACGTGTGATGGAAGAGCAGCCATATCCCTTTCACTCAGAGAGATTTCACTCCTTTGTGCAAATGGTGTGTACCAGTGGACTGACTGGTCGCTGTTACTGGGAGGTGGAGTGGGAAGGAGTGATTGACATAGCAGTGAGTTACAGAGAAAACAGAAACACTTTCCAGAGGGTTCGGTTTGGAGACAATAACTACTCGTGGAGTCTAAGGTGCTCTCATGTTGGGTTCTATGCAATGCACAATAACAGAGGAACACGCGTCTCCTCCTCCTCTGTCCTCGACAGAATAGCAGTGTACGTGGACTGGCCTGCTGGCATGCTGTCCTTCTACAGAATCTCCTCTGACTCACTGATCCACCTCCACACCTTCAACACCACCTTCACTGAACCTGTGTATCCTGGGTTCTGGTTGTCCAATCACTCCTCGGTGTCTCTGTGTTCTCTGTAGCAAGGAGATCCTCCAGTGAGGACACGCACTGACACACATGAACAGATGTTTGTTATTCTTTTCTCGTCTGGTAGTTTAGACCGATCCGAGTCGCGTCTGGTTAAGTCCTCAGACCTCGGAGAAAGCCCTGGCTTGCACTGAACACTTGTCGACACTTGGTGGCGCCACAGCGAATGTAATCGCTAGAATGGACCGGATGGATGGACTGATGGTGAATAATACAGACGACCTGTGACATTCTGCATCATAAACATGTTCATTTCATCAGATTACTGGACTGCTTCTGTGGTTCTGAGTTTAGATGTAAATGTGCATTAAACTACAAATCACATAACGGCTGACACAGTGTTGTACGGATGTTTCTTTTCTTTCATTCTGATCTTCAGATTTAGACTCAATCATCGAACTGAAGCTCAGATGCATTTTTCTGCATAAACTGCATCTTTTAAGTGATTTTCTTTTGACTGTGCATTTTGTGCATCTCTAAATCTTATCACTAGAGAATAAAGCAAACTTCACAGACAGTTAACAGGAGAAAGGAAGCGAGTCACGCCTGATGTGTGATTTCTGTCTAGTTCAAATCGAGAGTTCACGCTGGACCTTATCTCTGGTGACCTGAAACTTTCCTGCTGCTGACCCCATGTGGCGACACAGTTTTGTGTTATACACATGAGGACAGTCCAGAGAAAAACAGCTCTTTATTACAGAGGCTCAAAAATGAATAAGACTCATTTCCAGTGATGGTGAAATTAAATCTGGCTCAGCTGTCGGTTCCTGTTCCTCTTACTGCTGAGAAGATGATCCAGTTTCACTCTGCCTTTTGTCCATCGTGACGATCCTCCCGCAGGCCCACCACCCGCAGGAGGCGCCATA
>NW_005187626.1:368107-380080 GCF_000239375.1 Pundamilia nyererei | reverse complement strand
TGAGCTGCGGCCGCAAGGTGGTTGGTGCCTGCCGTGGTGGTAATCCCCGAACCAAATGGTGGACACCAGAGGTGAAGGGAGCCACCAGGCTGAAGGAGGAGTCCTATCGGGCTTGGTTAGCCTGTGGGACTCCGGGGGCAGCCGACAGGTATCGACAGGCCAAGCGGAATGCGGCTCGGGCAGTGGCTGAAGCAAAAACTCGGGTGTGGGAGGAGTTCGGAGAGGCCATGGAAAAAGACCATCGGACTGCCTCGAAGAGATTCTGGCAAACCGTCGGACGTCTCAGGAGGGGAAAGCGGTGCTCTACCTGCACTGTGTATAGTGCTGGCGGAGCGCTGCTGACGTCGACTGAGAAAATTGTCAGGCGGTGGAAGGAATACTTCGAGGACCTCCTTAATCCCACTGACACGTCTTCCGAGGAGGAAGCAGAGTCTGGGGATGAGGGGAGTGGCCCGCCAATTTCCGGGGGCGAGGTCAGTGAGGCAGTTAAACAGCTCCTTGGTGGCAGAGCCCCTGGTGTTGATGAGGTCCGCCCCGAGTTCCTGAAGGCTCTGGACGTTGTAGGGCTGTCCTGGTTGACACGCCTCTACAATGATGCGTGGAGATCAGGGGCAGTACCTGTGGACTGGCAGACCGGGGTGGTGGTCTCCATCTTTAAGAAGGGGGACCGTAGGGTGTGTTCCAACTACAGGGGGATCACACTCCTCAGCCTCCCTGGGGAAGTCTATGCCAGGGTGCTGGAAAGGAGAGTTTGTCCACTAGTCGAACCTCGGATACAGGAGGAACAACGTGGTTTTCGTCCTGGTCGCGGAACACTGGACCAGCTCTTTATCCTCTCCAGGATACTTGAGGGTGCATGGGAGTTTGCCCAACCAGTCTACATGTGTTTTGTGGACTTGGAGAAGGCATTCGACCGTGTCCCTCGGGGTGTCCTGTGGGAGGTGTTGCGGGAATATGGGGTGTCTGGCCCATTGCTACGGGCCATTCGATCCCTATACAACCGTTGCAAGAGCTTGGTTCGCATTGCCGGCAATAAGTCGGACTCGTTCCCGGTGGGTGATGGGCTCCGCCAGGGCTGCCCTTTGTCTCCGGTACTGTTCATAATTTTTATGGACAGGATTTCTAGGCGCAGCCAAGTGGCGGAGGGCTTTCGCTTTGGTGGCCTCAGAATCTCATCTCTGATTTTTGCAGATGATGTGGTTCTGTTGGCTTCATCGGGTGAGGGCCTCCAGCTCGCACTGGAACGGTTCGCAGCCGAGTGTGAAGCAGCGGGAATGAGGATCAGCACCTCCAAATCTGAGGCCATGGTTCTCAGCCGAAAAAGGGTGGAGTGCCCACTCCGGGTCGGGGATGAGTTCCTGCCCCAAGTGGAGGAGTTCAAGTATCTCGGGGTCTTGTTCTCGAGTGATGGGAGAAGGGAGCCGGAGATCGACAGACGGATTGGGGCTGCGGCTGCAGTAATGCGGACGCTGCACCGGTCCGTCGTGGTGAAGAGGGAGCTGAGTGTAAAAGCGAAGCTCTCAGTTTACCGGTCGATCTACGTCCCTACCCTCACCTATGGCCACGAGCTGTGGGTAGTGACCGAAAGAACGAGATCGCGGATACAAGCGGCAGAAATGAGCTTCCTCCGAAGGGTGGCTGGCCTCTCCCTTAGAGATAGGGTGAGAAGTTCGGCCATCCGGGAGGGGCTCAGAGTAGAGCAGCTGCTGCTCCACATCGAAAGGAGCCAGCTGAGGTGGTTCGGACATCTGACAAGGATGCCCCCTGGGCGCCTCCTGGGTGAGGTGTTCCAGGCATGTCCCACCGGGAGGAGGCCCCGGGGCAGACCCAGGACACGCTGGAGAGATTATATCTCTCGGCTGGCCTGGGAACGCCTTGGTATTCCCCCGGATAAGCTGGAGGAGGTGGCTGGGGAGAGGGAGGTCTGGGCCTCTTTGCTTAGGCTGCTGCCCCCGCGACCCGGCCCCGGATAAAGCGGATGAAGATGGATGGGTGACGATCCTACACCTGAGGACATAACCAACGAGTTACACCTGCATTACGACCTGTGCTTCAGACAGGAAACAACTGTACGAGCAGGAGGTTTTGATAAACAGTTTTTTAGTTTTTAAAATACAGGCGTGCGGGGCACGAGAGGCGAGCAGCAAGTTCCAGCATCATCGATCCGTTTGCTGAGAGTAATATTGCAGCAGCGTTGCTGTACAGTGTAAAGCAGCTTCAGGCAACAGACTGAAAGGGATGGTCTGTCTGTGAAATCTGGGATGGTGTTATCACCTTTGCTTTCATCAAGGATGCTACAATGTCTTCTCTGCTAAAGGAGGTACTAAAGGAAGCACTGATGTGTCCTTTCCTTCTTATGCAGACAATCGCACCAGCTCTGCATGATGGCTGCAGCGTGCAGGATAATGCATCATTTAGCTACATCTGCTGTTTTTAGTTGAGCAGAGTGCATCAGTGTTTCCCAAATGCTGTGCCTCGAGGTTTTGGCTCAACCGACCTCATTACTGTAGCTGCTCGAGTGTAGACTGTGTTCACACCGGGTGATAGTGCTACAACCCATGCCTCTGCTCTTCCCACAATAATCTTTGATCTATAGATTATTGTGGGAGGAGGGAATAGCAGTGTTGCGTGTTCATTTATCCACTTCGAGGAATCACCAGTAGCACACTTTTTATTTATTAGAAGATTGGATGATTCCATATTATCATGTACATGGATCTCTTTTGTTAAGGCTGTAAAGCAGCTGCAGTCAGACTTTCCAAAAGAGAGTAACCGCCCCGGCAGTTCACAGAGTTTTATATGAGGATGTGCATCAACTGGTAAAAACTGGTGGGGAGAAGCTGCCCTGCGCTGAGAGGTGACTACAGCTGCACATTATTTTATACTGATATGTCTGCAGGTTTCTAAGTAATTATTCAAACAGCAGTTGTCCAAGCATTTCACTACATATCGTACTGTGTATGTCTGTGTACGTGACAAATAAAATTTGAATTTGAATTTGAATTTGAATTTGAATTTGAATTTGATAAGATAAGATAAGATAAGCTTTATTAGTGTCACATGTGGGAAATTTTTGTTACAGCAGTGCAAAGCTATAAAAATTAGAGAAAAACACTGGAATGAGATATCAATAGATACTGTCCACAACTGTCTGTCCACAATAGAATAGAATAAAATGAAATACTGTATATAATCGAATAAAATAGAAGACAAATGCTATATACAATATGAGTATAATACAACGATGCCAGAAAGAGTTTTGCGCTTAGTGTTGTTGCACATGTGTGGATGTGTTTGATCAGCTGGAGTCTTTGTTGTGGAGTCTGACAGCAGTGGGGAGACCTGTGAAATCTCTCCGTCCCACACCGTGGGCGCTGCAGCCACTGAAGGAGCTGCTCAGTGCTGTCACAGTCTCCTGCATGGGGTGGGAGATGTTGTCCATCAGGGATGACAGCTTTAAGTCCACAACTTAATGGAATCAACAAGTCTTTACTCAACATAACACAGTTTTTATCACATGTTCAGAGAAAGAAGAGGCTCCATGTGAATTTGATTGTGTGCTTTATCAGTGACCCGTCCACACGCACCTATGATGTGACTCGCAGACACGTTAGAGTCAAAGATGTCGCTTAACTCTACAATGAGGGGACAGAGCCTGCGACTGAACCTGGGGATAAATTAAAACCTCAAACCCTGACCTAACTTTGATGCTAGTGCCATCACAGTAAAGTAAAGCAGCCATGTGTGTCCACACATCACACAGATCATCTGCGTGATGTGTGTATGCTGCATCTATCCACACAGTGTTTTGTTACTTTTACTGTAGTGTACATTAATGTGTTAGTGTAAGTCATGGGCAGATTCAGCTTAGAGTTCACAGTCACAGCACAGCAGTGATTTCCTCACTGTGTGTGCTGTCGCTCGGTCCCTGACGAAACCTGTTTGTCTGAGGGACAATCAGACAAACACAGAGTGAGTCTGTGTGAGTACACACATGATCAGGGACAGATGACACTCCCCACAGTGTCTCTGTCACATAGAGGCTCTCAGGCATCATCGTGCATGTCCTTATGAACAAAGGCTCAGTGACTCAAAAACAGCGAGGGGAGCTCAGGCCTCTACACAGGAGACACCAAACAGCCACTTCATAAACACATAACATAGAAGAGCCACCTCCACAGGACAAGACTCGGCTGTCCATTGGCATCTAAGGTCAAAGGTCACTCTTTCAAGGATGCCAGTGTTCACATTTTGGACAGAGAGAACACCAAATGTCTGCCATCTATAATCCAGTTTTGAGATCCTTCCCAGACGCCTTAACACCCACTCACATCCTGGGCCATGTTTAGCTGTTTCCCTCTTTTTCTTTGGTCATTTTAGCCTTTTTGTCCAGGGTGAAGGGAGTATCTGCCATCAAACAAGAAGACAGCCGCATGTAGCTATGATGATGTTTGCTAGTTCACCTTACATGCATTAATGTAATAACGTGGTTAGCCTACTCAACGTAAATTACACACGAACAACATTAAGCTACTCACGCAGAGAAGAACTGCTGCTGCTGCCATCATCATCCGTCATCATTTCTGCTACACTGGCAGGGCTAGGGGCCAGGACTCTCCTCTTCGGGTTTTTGGGGGATGTTGCTAACTCCGGGTCCGATAACAGGCACCACACCTGCAGTAGATGCGCTCGGTGTGAGGTCTCACAGCAAGCTATCAAATACGGCGCATTTCTCGGCTTTTAAAAAAAACACTATGCGTCGCCAGGTGTTTCATCAGATTCTTGGTGTTACCTCCTTTGACAGTATCACAGTATCAGCTTAAAGCACTTGTTGCTGCTGAGTTTGCATCTTTTGCTGTGAAGTACAGCCAGACTTTTGACCGCTTCGCCTTGGGCATTTTTAATCTGTAGCTCTGCTCTAAAAGAACGTACGTACCTTGCCCCGCCTACTACGCTCGCAAAGGTAATATGATTGGCTAGAATCCAAAGTGTGTGACATCTCAGGAAAAATAAAGCACTGAAATGTGCGCTGCTTTTCAGTCTGGTTACTACCGTTTATGGCACCAGATACCGGTACCCATCCCTAGCTGAGACTGAAGGAGTCACCTGGATGATGACAAAATGTTTCTCCCACTGAAAACGTCCAGATGAACAGAATCGACTTTTGTGAACGTCCATCTTTGAACAGAGGGCGGGGCTTATGACATCAACTGTCTGCCATCTATAATCCAGTTTTGAGATCCTTCCCAGACGCCTTAACGCCCACACACACCCTGGGCCATCTGACCTCAGGAAGTCACATGATAGGGTGGGGCCAGGTTTCACAATGAGCTCACCCGACACTTGTGAGCGACGCCCATTTTCACACCTTGTGGTTTCAGCTGCTTGCTTTTCATGCTCAGCATCTGAGCACTCTACCTCACTCACACAAACACTTTTTATTTATGCACCGACACTGCAATAGATCCATCAGACGTGGGGTTAGAATCTTGCCCAAGGATATTTGGTTAGTAGGTGACCGGCTCCACCACCCGAGCTACATCCCCCGTGCTGAGATGTCCTGCGAGGACTGCACATCCTGCTTCGTTTTCACTGGTGTCTGGGTCAGAGTTAGCCGGCGGTGTTTCCTATGGGTCAGCTCAGAGTGGACAGACTCTGAAACTGCTGTTAACCTTCTGCTGCTGTGGGAGAAGTAATGACATTTAAATGTGACATTTTTCAATAATGCAGTGTGATACCATAACCAACAAGCAGCTAGTAAACACATAGTTTCTCTACAGGAATCAGTGACACAGAATATAAAAGACTGTGCAGTAGGACCTCGGCTCCCTTTTATTTTCAGGAACAGTGTTATACCAACAAATGATTGTCCATGTCTGAGCTGTTGGACAATGAACTCTGAATAAGAGTGTTCCTGCCACAGGTTGGAAGCTGCTATTTTATATTTCCCTCTTTTAAGCAGGTAACAGTGTGACAGTAAAAATGTCTTTTTTATTAGGGCTTTGCAATCAGGGCAGCAGAAACTGAACAAACACAACATCACAGCTCTGGAAAGTTATCGCTGGAAATGGCACCAGAACGGCTCGATGCTGAGCAGCTTAAATGTGAGCACAGCTACATGGACTTCATGTCTGTGAGCTTTGAGGTTTCAGGTGTTCGAAGGAAAACATGAGAGAGGTCAGAGGTCGTATGGAGGACGGCTGCTTCGTGCTTTATGTCTCCCTTCATGCTGCTCCTGTTGATGCTCAGTGTTCATCCACAAAACTTCCCATCGACGCTGTTCCTCCTTTCCCGGCCGCTCCTAACAAACCTCACCCCAAACTGGAAACGCAGACGGACAAGCTTCATCAGACGCGCTAACACAAAGATTTCTGAAATGCTGGCAGCGCCGAACTGCTTAATGAAAATGCGCTTGGCTCCAGGAAGGATCAGAAGGAAAATCTGTTTCCTGAGAGCTTCTCATCCCGGGATGGAGAGTTTACAGCTGCTGCTGGATGGGGTTCGTCTGTAGGTTTATGCTAATCTATGCTAATGGCGCCTGTGTTCCCTCCAGCTGGCTTTGAAGTGAGCGTAGGAGTGCAGAGTTCCTGCATCAGGGAAAAATGGAGCTGCAGGCAGAGCCGAGGCCGTCGGCCTGCGGTCTTAACGAGACGCTTTCCTTCCACAGAGAGCTCAGCTGCTTGCATTTACGCCGATGACATGAGATAAGGCGCTAACGCTCACCTCAGCAGACGATTGTGGTGTGACGGTTTACCTGCTCATGTGCGTTTCCTTTTGTTTTGATCCATTTACATGTTTCTGATGCTGGATGCACTGCAGAGATGCAGTTGCTGTTAACAGCCTCTCGCCGCACTCTGCTGTGATGGGTCAGCCACCTGAGTGAGCTCATGCTCCACTTTAAGTTCATGCTTTAGTTTCTTTCAGCTCTAATGCCTCGTTAGGATTTTTATCCTAATGTGCTGCAAAGCCACCAGCTGGTTTCACTCGTGACCCACTAAATGAGAAATCTGCACCTTTGATGTGGAGCCAGGCGTCCCCTCGTGTCACCGCTGGCCCTGTCGCAGCAGTAGCGAGCTTGAAAGAACGTCAGATCCGTCCTTGAACGCGGCGCCGAGCGGGAGTCAGCCGTATGAGGCAGTAACTGGGCTAATGTAATTCATCCTCATGCAGCTCCAGAGCATTTTCTCATGACTTTTTAATGTGGTCTTCCCATAAAAAGCTTAGCCCAGATAAAAGTTAGGTCATTAAGATCAGAGCTTCCAAAAAAAGACTGAACTGATGATCAACAAACACCTGAAGCTCACGAAGCGCAGCCTGTGATCACTGCTTTGAACACAAACACAGAGAGCAGTGTCAACAGCACCAAACTTTGTCCTCGTGTGTCCATCAGACTCCAGGTAAACTCCTGTGACCAGCAGAAGAACAGGAACACAGTTTATTCTGTGTGAGAGGAAGGTTTCCTGTGGCCCATCAGTGCGTTTGTAGCCCACACTGGGAGGATGGGGAAGACGTCAGAGGCCATTGAGACGATGCTTCCTCTGTTTTGACCAACTTTGTTTCAGCAGAGCTTAAAAGCAGAGAAAAGAAGTGATCGTACAAAGCCAGCTCTTCTCCGATGTTCCCTGAGAGTTCCCTAATGTTTGGACTCAAAACCTCTCCTGGAAGCTGTCTGTGAGCTTCCTGCCTCCTACGTTGGGCCCAAAGGAAACTCCTTTTAGACCTGAGGCTCACCTCATTTTCCAGTGACTCTCCACAGGGATTACAGACCGAGGTCTGAGACGCTGCTTTACGCCCAGTATTTTCAGAAGAGAACCACACACCTGCACCAGGATACTACCGCACGCAAAAGTCATGTCGAGCTTTGGCATTGTTTCAGCCATTTCAGCCACCCCTCAGGTTTTTCTAACTTGCACAGATGCTGCATCCGCGGTGGCTGAAAATACGAGCATGATTAGTTTGATGGGTTTTTACCACCTGTTCATTGATGAGTGGGTGCAGAGAGTCTCAGACTGTACGCAGGGAGGAGCTGCAGCAGCCTGAAAAGGTGAGATTTTTGGAGAAAATTTGCCGTTTCTTTGCTTCCAGTTTGAACTTCTTCTACTCCTCTATGAGCTGATGTTGAGGTTTTGTGTGGGTGGTCACGCGGCGCTCAGATTCACAGTTCGCCGTGACTACAGCACAGTTTCAGCTAGATTAGAGACCTGGACGCAGCGTTTCACTTTGTTCGCTGTAAAACATGTTGATAAAGAATCAACAAATGTGATTTGAAGAGTCTTCCTGTTCCAGAAGCCCTTCAAATGTTTATGGAAAACAGCGTTCCTCCCTGAGAGCGCAGCTCGGTGGTGTAAACAGTGTGTGTGCAGAAACAAGGACAGAAAAAAACGTAGAGTCGAGCAGGCTCGTTCCCTCCCTCCCTCACAGATGTTGGGAAACTCGTGCTGAAAGCAGAGCCTGCAGATAGAAAACGTGAGGAAGACTCTCTGCACGCTCAGAAGGAAGCGACGATGGTCCGGCTTGATGATCGGCGCCGTGGCGATGGATTTCAGCCGTGGAGGCAATAATGAGCCCGCTCACTCGTCCTGATTGTTTCAGTGTTTTGATTTTTGAAGAAGCTTTCTTTAAAACGTGTCAAAAAACAAAAAGCTTTTTCTGCAAAACTTCACAGCACAAACTTTGAGTTACGAGGAGCCGCAGGGGAGACGAGCAGCTTTTATCTCCTCCTCAGAAACATTAAGAGAAATTCTGAAGTCTCTAAAGTTGCAGCTTGTGTGGAGATCACAGACTTTTAAATTTAACCAAGCTTTAACAGGAAGCCCAGAGGTGGATGTGCTGATTCTGCTCCCACAACAATCCAAAGATTTCCACACTGTCGTCTCAGAGAGAGACAGCAGGAGCACTGATGCTAACCTTCAGTTTGTTTCACCTCGGTTTGGACGGTAGTTCGAAACTGCTGCTGGACGTGGACCAAAGGAAAACATGAACACAACCTTCATCCAAGCTTTAAAGTGAGGAATTTAGTGAAATATCTTAAATATCTCAGGCAACGTAAGCTGTGGCATAAAGATCTGGAAAATAAGGGATGAACGCTGATGTCCTGTCGGCCTGAGTCCAAGCGTCCAGTAACTGGACTGCAGAGTTTGAACTGAGGGCTGTTTCCGATTGAAAGTTACGCCCAAGCAGAACCTCACCTGCACCCTTCCATAAAGACGCTGTCATGACTCGGATCGTAGCCGACTCTCTCGCAGAAATACTGGCGTAAGCGTTTGGACCGTTGACTCTCTGCTGGCTTCAAATAGAGATGGTTACCCCGCAACCAAACAAGCCCCACGTGTGCCTGACGGCAGTCCTCATCGTGACCAGCCTGGCACTCATAGACGCCTACCTGGTGGAGCAGAATCCGGGTTCCCGGAGGCTCGCTGTGTGCGTCACCGTGTTGGCAAGCGACGCGTGTTTCCTCGTCGTCCTTCGATACGTGGCCGTCTGGGCTGGGTCAGAGGTGCACACCGCGAGGCGAGGCTATGCCATGATGCTCTGGTTCTTCTACATCTTTGTCTTGGAGATCAAGGTCTACTTTGTTTATCAGAACTACAAGTCCCAGGACACGGCCGCAGGTGTGGAGGTGGTGGATGTAGGTGTGTCCCGGAGAGGTCTTACGCTGCTGCTGTCTATCTGCATGCCCATTGTGTTCGTAACACTGGCTGCGATAGATCACCTGGAGTACTTGCGACCATACAAAAAAAGAGAGGAGATACGGAGCCGCCTGTTCTGGGTGGTGCTGGACCTGCTGGATGTCGTGGATGTTCAAGCGAACCTGTGGGAGCTTCAAAGCGAAGGACTCCCTCTGTGGGTGGAGGGTTTGATGTTCTTCTACTGCTACATCCTCCTCCTGGTGCTGCCGTGTGTCTCCCTGAGCGAGATCAGCATGCAGGGGGTGAACATCGTCCCCCACAAAATGATGCTCTATCCCATCCTCAGCCTCGCCACCATCAACATCATCACCCTCCTGATCCGCACAGGAAACCTGCTGGTCTACGGGGACATCCGAGTGTCGGGGATCATGATGGGAAAGAATGTGATCGCCATCTTAATGAAGAGCTGCAGCCTGCTGCAGTACAGGAAACACCAGCCGGCTGCTCCTCCGGCGGATCGGGGCGCCGAGATCCAGAAGAACTCTCAGGAGGAGGTTCAGGTGTACGCCGGTCAGCACGTGGGGCTGCCCAGAGTCGTGATTGAGGACTTCACCAGCATCCCAGAAGAGGAGGAAGAGGATGAAGAAGGCGAGGAGGGCGGTGATGATGCCAGTCAACAAGAGGTGAGCTTGAATGGCGATGAGATAAAAGAAGGAGAAACCCAACTGAAGCGACGGGACACGACTGGTTTGGGATAAACGAGCATCTGCGGTGCTGTGGAGAAACTTCCCGATCTGAGGAGCGCAGGTTGACTCAGCGTCTGCAGTCCCAGAATCCAACATGCTCTCACTGCGTTGCTGTAATACTGATCAACTGGTTGGACATTTCTTCAAGTTCTTGTTCATGAACTCAAACGTGACCGTTTCTAAGGAAAGGTCGTTTTTATTGTTGTTGTCCTGCTCTTGCTCTGATATAAAAAGAATTTCACTTAAAACATGAGTAGAAATCATCTTGTTCACACAGATATATGGTGGGGATGTAAAATTCATTTTTAGAGTGCTGAATTTAAACCTGTCACACGTCTCTGAGAACCAGTCACTTAGAAAATGCCCTGAAAGCTTCTTGTTGGCAGGTTCAGATTGATGCTGCTCTCATGTCTGTGAGCAGATATGAAGTAGAGCCGATTTGGGCTCAGAGGGCTCTGATGTAATCTGAGAGAATTGAAACACTAGCTCAGCCTGTTAGGTCCATAAACAGTAACACAAATCCAAGCGAACCCTTCCTCAGTGTCAGTGTTGAAGCCGCACAGCAGCTCCTCGGCATGAAGAGAAGATATCGTGGATGAAAATGATGATTCTTCACTGGCTGAGGAGACGATGCTGGAGCTTTTACCTGGTGTGCTTCCACACATTACACTTATAAAGATACGGGCCGTGTGAGGAAAGGAGCAAGGGAGGTGGCGTCGTTACCTGAACAGGTGTAATCTCAGTTTCTGGACACTTTTCAGAGTACGGACGTTTGGTGAAGAAGTTGTTTCTCAGGATATTCATAAATTATGACAGAGCAACAGACGTCAACTCAGTGACATGACCAGCAAACGGCTGACAAGGCTCCGTCCTACCTGTAGAAGTCCATCATCATGTAACGCAGGGCTGAGGTGACTGTGCTGCTTTTGTTGATGGTTCATATTTGGAAAAGAAAACTAATAAAATGACTAAAATACAATTTGAAGCCAGTATGCTTTCAAAGCAAAGCAGCTTTGTGGTCAGTCTAAAATGTGAAAGTTTAGTTTCCTTCGTTTTATCTGCCTTCAGGTCTGATTTTAAGTTTTTTCCCTCTTATTTCAAAGCCAGTGCACGAACATGTAAACAGAATCATTCCTGCAGTACGCCAGTGTGGCCACAAGATGGAGCCAGAGCTCACACATTAAAATAAATTCATCGTCAGGTGAAGGACAAATTAAAAAAGAAGAAAAGCAAATTAAAATGTGATGGTGATGCCATTTCAGGCAGAAAAACACTGGCAGTAAACTGCTTGTTTTTTCTTTCTTCTCCATTCTTTCAGGGCAGCTGTTCAGCTCCGTAAAGCTCTCCTACAGACACGTGTGAGCATGTTTGTGCTGTTTCTCTGCTCTGTTTAAATAAAACACCGAACAGCCACAGTGTATCCTCGGTTTAACATAAGATCATTGTTGCAGCACTGACCTGTTCGCCTTACACTGATGTTTAGTTTTCCTCTGAGGTATCGATTCTGTCACTAGTTAGCTAACATTTCAATTCAATTCAACTTTATTTACACAGCGCCAAATCACAACAGTCGCCTCAAGGCGCTTTATATTGTAAGG
>NW_005187626.1:364518-366021 GCF_000239375.1 Pundamilia nyererei | reverse complement strand
CTGGATTTAACAGGAAGCCAATGAAGGAGAAATCTGCTCTCTTTCTAGTCCCTGTCAGGACTCTTGCTGCAGCATTTTGGATCAGCTGAAGTGGGACATTTTTATTTCATGCCTGGGTTCTCTGAGCATGAATGCTGAAGGTGGAGCTGAGGAGTGGAGGGCTCGCTCTGCTGGAAACCCAGAAGAAGAGACGGAGGTGTCTCCTCACCAGGATGTGCTGAGCAGCTCTGCTGTGTCTGCTCTTGGATCAGCCCCCCCTCCCCCGGCTCTCAGCCCCGCCCTTACTGGTAGCCGGGCTGGAGGATCAGCTCACGGCATCGCAGAGACTGCCGACCGGGAGAGGAAAGGATGGCGGCGGCTGTGGACCGAGGAGGACTCCGGTGGTCCACCGACACGTCAGCGGGGACCGAGGCTGCCGGGGAGCCAGACGGTCGCGGCCCGGTGCCCATGAACCTTTTCGCTACCTGGGAAATCGACCGGTCCTCCCCGAGCTGCGTGCCCAGGTAAGAGGATCGATGCCCGGGCAGAGAGGAGAGGACGACGGGCTTCTACACAGCACCTGTTTGTTCTGTGTGTGTGTAAATGTTTTCATGTGTGATCAGTAAAGATGCAGCAGGTGCGTTCAGGTGAGTCTGGGGAACTCGAGCCTCAGTGCCTGTAATTACTGATGAATGATGATCTTTATCATTTCCATGAACCTGCTCATGCAGAAGTCCAGACTTTGTTCCTGTTGTTTTAGTTTGTGTTCATTTTTAGTTTCAGTCCAGTCAGAGGTGTTTGTACAGCGTGTGACTGTGGACGCTCACAGGGATCCTTCTGCTGCTGAGAGCTGTTCTGTCTGCAGTTTGTTAAACCTGAATTGGCAGTGTGAGTCTCTCAGAGGTCTGTGGGTGTTTTATGATCGCACACACCCTGGCATTGTGCTGTATACCTTATTATTAAGACTGATGCCCTTCAACCTGCTGATGCGTGCAGGTGAAGCCCGTCCAGTTGTTTTGTCGGTGATGGTTGTAAAACACCGTGTTTGCACAATAACGTGAAACTCTCCTTTTAAACTGATCAGGTGCAACAGAAGGGAGAGCAGGGCTGTGCCTGCTGTCATTCAGCAGTTCATCCACAGGATGACAGGATGGTTTCAGACTTCCTGATGTCAACTTAAAGTCAGATCAGCTTCAGTGCTTCCTTTATTACTTCCTTTGGCAGAGGAGACACCGGAGCGTCCTTTACGCTCTCGTAAAGGATGCTCAGATCATGAATCAGATCAATCTCCTGTCGAGTTGATCTGATGTAAACTGTCGGTGGTTCAAAGTGAAGCTGCTCCTCCTCACTGTCCCGCAATGCTCAGGGGTTTCACCTGGTTCTGGCTTATCAGCGGTGTTAAGACCAGAGACACCTGCAAGGTCATGACCTCAGTGATTACATCAGCTTTCAGCAGCCAATTAGAAGTAGAGATGGACCGATCCGATATTACGTATCGGTATCGGTCCGATACTGACCTAAATT
>NW_005187626.1:359969-363090 GCF_000239375.1 Pundamilia nyererei | reverse complement strand
TATCGGTATCGGACATAAAAAAGTGGTATCGTGCCATCTCTAATTAGAAGTGGACCAAAAATCCTGATGACAGCTAATTAGCGTTCGTTCTCTCTGATCGCCACCTGCCTGTTTCCGGGCAGATTAGCAACATGTTCGTGCAGGGGTTAAGGAAGCCAAGCAGTCAATGTTAATCCTCTTTAAATGTCCTGTTGACTCGGGAAGCAGCGAAGATTAAAGCGAGTCATGAATCACCTCCAAACAGGTGCAAATAATACCTGAAATAATGATTTTAAAGGAAATCTTCTTCATTATGTCGGCAGGTATTAAACTCTGCGGTCTCATCAGAGTGATCAACACTCCAACACCGACTGAACCCAGATCAGTCAGTGATCACAGTCACTGCAGCCTGGCCTCACTGCTCCGCTGTTCTGAGGTCAGTCTGGAGTAAAGACTTGCGGAGCCTCCATCAGCATTTTCTCCAGATCTCCAGATTCATGAACTGGAGCTTTGTCCTGGAAAACTGACGATGTGGAGCCAAGTGAGAAATTTGTGGGTTAATTCAGAGGTTTTCCCACACAGAGCTGTTTGGTTTAAAACTCATTCCCTGCGTGTTGAACTCGCATAACTATGCATGTGACCAATAAAGGATCTTGAATCTCGAGATGAGAGCGATCGATGTGTTTGTCTTCATGCAGAGCAGCTTTTAAATGATGAACTCTCCTCATCATCACGCTGCTCTGTTACAGTGACCCTCATCGCTGTGCCTGAGTTTAAGCATCTGATCAAAGATAACAGCGCCACCATCAGGTCGGCATGTGAATGTAGAAGGACAAGTAACCTGTTACAGACTGGGGCCTGTGCTGGCACGTGCCCTCTGTCGAGGCTGACGTTTTTGAGGAGCTGAGAGCGTCACTGTCAGTTTTATGTAGAACAGTCGTAGGCTAAAGCTTAACGCACCAAATAAGTGGAAAGTGAGGGTAAAACACACGAAACAAACAAGTCATCCACCCACACAGGCACATTAAAAACAGAAGGTATCCTTCACACAAAGTTTGGATCTATTTTTCACCGCCTACGTGGCAAACAGTGGCCGTGTATCAGATTTGGTGTTACACATCACTGTCTTTGCACGAATGAGAAGGAAATGTGTGAATCTTCATCCTCAGCAGCAGAGCCAGCCTTCTGTCCTCGGGAGGGCGGATCAGAGCTCAGGTGGCACTGTTAGCAGGATTAGCAGGATTAGCTCCTGCTGGCCGGCGTTGACAGGAAGCTGCAGCCTACAGGACGAGTCCCAGCATGACCTCGCAGTAATGAGGTCTCAGGAGGTCAGCCTCTCACACTCAGCTCCCTCAGGACTCAGCTCTATTAAACACGTCCACCTCACTGCTGAAGGGAAGCTGAGGAGGTTAAACAGGCCCCGCCTCCACGATGCATCAGGAATACACGACTGGAATATTTGAAGTGATGGATCTCCGGGTCAAACATGGCCAGAGTGTAAAAGAAGGAGATAAATGAAGGTGAGGTGAATCACACGGCTCTGGATGCTCAGATTAAGATGCTTTTTTGTCCTTCATGATTTTTTTTATTCAGCAGAGTCACAAATTTATTTCATTCCAGCATAAAAACCTCGATAATCAGCCCCAGAGTGTGATATTTACTGATAATTACTGATATTTTCTGGGGTGTCTGTAGCTCAGGTGGTTGAGCAGGTTGGTGGTTCGATCCCCTGCCAAATTTCCTTGGGCAGCCCCATGTTGCTCTCCGATGCATCCTTGGATGCATTTGAGAGGCTTTCAGCCAAGAACTGATTCTGTTTTCAGTTTGTTTTCTTAGCAAACACACTTTGGCTGCTGCCCCTCTGATGGCTTCTGGACAACGGCAATAAGAAGGGAGGGGCCTTTTGGGGAGCAACAGATTAAGTACGGTAAATGGCCTGTGTTTGTACAGTCCCTAAGGACCCCAAAGCGCTTCACACATCCAGTCATCCACACACACATTCACACACTGGTGATGGCAGCTACATTGTAGCCACAGCCGCCCTGGGGCGCACTGACAGAGGCGAAATAAAAAAACTTGTGTTGGAAACCATCTAAAGCTTTAGCAGCTAATTTAGAAGAAAAAAAACAGACTAGCTTTCATCTCCACGTGGACAGAGAGAGGCGCTGGTGTGACAGACAGGAGGTCGAGCAGGACGGACGTGAGCCAATCAGATGGAGCTGAGGCTGAGAGAGGAGGGAGGGTGGATGTTGGACAAAGGATAATGAAGACAGAGCTGCCAGGCAGGATGAGAAGAGGAAGACCTCAGAGGAGGTTCATGGATGTAGTGAAGACCAACATGCAGACGGTTGGCAAGAGGAATTGCTTGTAATTGTCTTCAAACTGCTTGCCCGTAATAATCTGCTGAAACTTTATTTGCTGAGTTTCCACCGACTTTGAAGCTGGAGTAAGTTTAGCTGCAGGTGCTGATCAGACTTGTGCTGTGATCTCGTCTGTAGACTGTCAGTCTGTTCACACCTGCTGCTGTTTGTGTTGACAGTGAAGCTGCTTCCTGTTTGCTGTGCTCTGCAGGCTCTGCATTCTGACCGTGAAGAAGCTGAAGGTTCTGAGGGAGCTGGACAGAGAGCTCAGCTCCGTCATCATCGCTGTAAAAATCCAGGTGAGATTCTGGCAGTCGCCAGCCTGACACTCACCTGTGCTGTCGATCTGACCCTGGATCTGTGTCTCAGGGCTCTAAGCGGACGTTGAGATCCAACGAGTACCTTCCTCCTCCCGACGGCCTCATGGAAACAGACCTGGAGCTCACCTTCTCCCTGCAGGTTGCACATTTAACAAAAATTCCCTTCTCAGCATGAAGAACCACACAGATCGCACACTGCCCCTGTCTCTGATGTAAAATTGTGTGTGTATGCAGTATCTTCACTTCCTGAAGCGAGATGTGAACCGTCTGCATGTGATGTTGCAGAGGAGGAAGAGGTACAAGAACCGAACCATCCTGGGCTACAAAACCCTCGCAGTGGGTGTTGTCAACATGGCCGAGGTACGACAGGAAGCTCTGCTGCATCGGGAACTCTCGCCACAGCGTGTAGCACGTTTATATGGGCTCAAAATGTGGTCATAAATATTTTGTACTTGTAAAAAA